>NW_010202816.1:0-3403 GCF_000695765.1 Mesitornis unicolor | reverse complement strand
GTCACCGTCTTCTATCTGGACATCGAGCCATGAAGTACCTTCATGAATAATGAATACAAAAATATTTTTTATCTAACAGACATACATAAATCAAGAAGAAATGGATAGGGGCTTAAGTCAAACAAATTCAAATGAAAGGCACATGTTTAACTATATTTTTAATTAACCACTATAACTAATTTTCATGGGAAACAGGGAATACTCAGACTTTTGAGGCCTTCAGAGTAAAATTAGATGACTCTGGAAGATATTCTTTAGTCAAAGCTATATTTTAGCCATTGGGCTTAAAAAAGAGATAGGACAGATGTATAGCCTGGACTTACATACTTACTTGTCCTATACCCCTTCAGTGTTCTACACATGAATGGGCAAAATGCTATAGGGACAAATTGGAAATCCAGCAGAAGAAACGTGAGAAACAAATGAAACACTATTGTTTAAACAGAATTTCTGCTTTTAGCACTTGCACCATAGTCATCTAAATGGGGGTAGAGGATGAAGATTCATGCAGCAGCAAAGACACAAGGCTTGTTGATGCATTAGAAACCATGGAAGTGCCTGAGAAAAGGCAGATAGGAATTAGGGCTTCTCCCCCCAAAAATTGGCACTCCCCATGGGCAACAAACAGGAGGAGTTGGAAGCCATTGTGCTGCAGGATAATTATGATGTAGTTACCATCATGGAAACACAATGGGATGTCTTTTACAACTGGAGAGCTGCACTGGATGGCTATAAACTGTTCAGAAGGGATAGGCAAGGAAGGAGAGGCAGTGCAGTAGCCCTGCATGTTAGGGAGTGTTTTGACTGTCTTGAACTTGATGGTGATGAAAGAGTCGAGTGTTTATGCATAAGAATCAGGGAAAAGCTCAATAAGGCAGATAACATCGTGGGAATCTTTATAGACCACCCAACCAGGATGAAGTGGTAGATGAAATATTCTGTAAGCAGCTGGGAGAAGTCTCACAATCACTAGCCCTTGTTCTTGTGGAGGGAATTCAACTTGCCAGACATCTGCTGGAAATATAATACAGTGAAGAGGAAACAGTCTAAGAGGTTCCAGAAGTGTGTGGAAGATAACTTCCTGATGCAGCTGGTGACAGAGCGAACTAGGGTAGGGGCCCCGCTGGACCTGTTGTTTACAAACAAAGAAGGACTTGTGGGTGATGTAATAGTTGCAGGCCATCATGGGCATAGTGATCATTAAATGAAAATGAAATTAAATGGTTCTTGGAGAAGTAAGGAGGGTGGTTAGCAGAACTGCTACCTTGGACTTCCAGAGGGCAGACTTGGGACTGTTAAGGGGACTGGTTGACAGAGTCCCTTGGGAGGCAGTCCTGAAGGGCAAAGGAGCCCAGGAAGGCTGGGCATTCTTCAAGAACAAAATCTTAAAGGTGCAGGAGCAGGCCATTCCTATGTGCTGAAAGACGAGCCGGCGTGGAAGAAGACCGGCCTGGCTGCACAGAGAACTTCAGCTGGAATTCAAGGAAAGAGAGTTTATGACCTTTGGAAGAAGGGGCAGACAACTCAGGAGGAGTGCAAAGATGTTGTCTTTTCCCAAGTAAGAAGCAATAGGACAATAGGAAATGGCCTCAACCGTGAAAGTGTTATGAAGCACTGGAACAGGCTGCCCAGGGAAGTGGTTGAGTCACCATCCCTGGAGGTATTTAAAAGATGTGTAGATGTGGTGCTTAGCATCATGGTTTAGTGGTGGACTTGGTAGTGTCAGGTTAACGGTTGGACTTAATGATTTCAAGGGTCTTTTCCAACCTAAATGATTCTATGATTCTATGATGATTGTTACAGATCAAATTACAAGAAGATGGCATCTCTTAGTACTTTTTAGTATAACAGTACCCCTTACCTCATTTCTGCTCATCTTCTTAAAAGATCTTTCCATGCCAAAATATCAAACAAGATGGAAAGACAACAGGGGTGCTGATTTGAAGGAAAGGGGGA
This sequence comes from Mesitornis unicolor, assembly GCF_000695765.1. Classification (NCBI taxonomy): domain Eukaryota; kingdom Metazoa; phylum Chordata; class Aves; order Mesitornithiformes; family Mesitornithidae; genus Mesitornis; species Mesitornis unicolor. Next base: position 1,447 of record NW_010202816.1, on the reverse strand, counting down.
AATGGAAAGGACATTGAGGCTCTGATATAACATGAAATATACAACTAGCAATCCCTAGAATAGAGAGAGAGAAAGTGGAAGAATATGGAATTGCTAGCACAGAGAAAGGAAATCTAGACTGGCAAGAAATGGGGCCAAACAGTCATTAGAGTAAGGTAAGTATGAGTATAAATACATCTTCTGGAACACAGGAGTGATGCTGGCAGAGTTAGAAGAGAAGAATGAAAGATGTGCAGAACCTACTCCCACATGAGATACTGCATTTTACTTTGAAATTGGAATATCCCAAGAATATACACACAACCAACTACTAAGGATCTGCCGAGTGACTCATTAAGCCATGATTCCTCAATAACATTAGTTAACTATAATATTCCTTACATTGTTTCCATAACATTATTTCTTAACTGTCCTATTTGTAAAGTACATAATGTTTAAGCTCAAATGAGCTTCTGCTCTGCATAAATGTATATTATCTCAGTAGAAACACTAACCTTGGAGATATTAGAGCTGTGGGTACATTTTTTTATAGGAGTGCCTCAACAAGCTACTCAGCCTCAAACAGAAAATGACAGACACAAAATAAGATTACATTAAATCACATCGTTGCAATGTTGGTTGCTCTGTTGTATACCTGGTTTTGAATCTAACAAAAAAGGAATGAAGAATCAAAGAATACGACTTTAAATTCCATCTATGTCCTCGAGCATAACATTCCTATTGGTTAGGCTCAACTCTGAAGTTATGATGCAGTTGACAAGGATATTAGCTACTATCACTCATATTAATTTAGGCTATCTGAAGATGGTGCCAAATTTTCTATTTAATATTTATCTTCTGCGATATGCTCAGATTTCAACATCTTTAACATCTTCATTAATGATCTGGATAATGAACTGGGAGGAGTAGCTGATACTCCAGAGGGTTGTGCTGCCTTCCAGACGGACCTTGAAGACTGGAGAAATGGGCTGAGAGGACAACAAAGGGAAGTGCAAAGTCCTGCACATGGGGAGGAACAACCTCATGCACCTGGGGATCCTGGTGGACACCAAGTTGAACATGAGCCAGAAATGTGCCCTTAGGACAAAGAAGGTGTAGTGAACCTGACTGGAAGTGGTCTGGAGTGGTGATCCACATAACAGTTAACCCGCATAGGCCCAGCCCTGTGTGATGCTATGCTGCATGTACAGCGTGGCCTTCAGGCCTGTGTTAGGTTGCACAAATCTCATAGCCGCAGGATAAACTCAGCCAGCTCATTGTAAAAGAGGAGCCTGCATACAGCTCCCACTTGGTCCTGGTGGTTACAGCACCTGTGTGGCCTTGCCTTTAAAGAATCAGAGTCGCTTCGGTTGGAAAAGGCATTTAAGATCATCGAGTACAACCGTTAAACTCGCACTGACAAGTCCACCACTAAACCAGCACTGCAGGCTTGGGGACAAGTGGCTGG
>NW_010202815.1:0-4658 GCF_000695765.1 Mesitornis unicolor | reverse complement strand
CATCGAGTGATAGAGCAACTGTATAAACCACGACAAAGGCGTTTTGTAAAGGACAAAACAAATGGTAGTCTGGTGGTGCCAAGTTTGGTGAATATGGTGGATGTGGTAATGCATCCCATCCAAGCTGCAACAATTTTTGACGAGTGATCAAACTGGTATGTGGTCTAGCATTATCATGGAGAAACTCAACAGCTTTGCAATTCACCAATTCTGGACACTTCTGTTTGATGGCATCAGTTAATGTATCCAGCTGACAACAGTACATGTCCAAATTAATAGTTTGGTTCCTTAGAAGCAATGCAAAATACACAATACCTCTGAAATCCCACCAGACTGACAGCATAACTATCCTTTGGAGATTATCTGCTTTTGAAGTGCTTTGAGGTACTTCATCATGCTTGCTCCATGATCATTTCTATTTGCCATCACCTGTTATCATATGTTTCAAAAATTGATCATTTTCTTCATGTATCCAGAGAGAATCGCAGATGTCAATGTGCTGAGATGAATTTCTTTGAGCTCAAGTGGTACCAAATATCGAGCTTCCTAACATATCCAAGTTGTTTTAAATGGTTTTCAATGTTTGATTTCGATATGTTAAGATTATCACCAATGTCTCATGCTGTTAAACGCCTACTGGATTTGATCAATGCCTTTATTTTGTCGTTATCAACTTAGACTTGCCTTCCTGAGCATGAAGCATCTTTAATATCAAAATCTCCAGACCGAAAATTTAGCAAACCAATTCTGACACTGCCATAGTTTTAAGGCACCATGCACATCACATAACATCCTTTAGCAGCAGAGTGCAGGCAAGAATTCGCTTTCACCTGGAGAGGTGTGCAGTACACCTGGAATCGACTGCCCCAGGGCTGGAAACACAGCCCTACCATTTGCCATGGACTGATCCAGACTGCACTGGAGAAAGGTGGAGCTCCAGACCATCTGCAATACATTGATGACATCATTGTATGGAGTAACACAGCTGAAGAAGTTTTAGAGAAAGGTAAGAAGATAATCCAGATTCTTTTGAAAGCTGGTTTTGCTATAAAAAGAAGCAAGGTCAAGGGACCTGCATGAGATATCCAGTTCTTAGGAATTAAATGGTAAGACGGGTGTCGCCAGATTCCTATGGACATTATTAACAAAATATCAGCTACGTCCCCACCAACTAACAAACAGGAAACACAAGCCTTCTTAGGTACTGTAGGTTTCTGAAGAATGCATATTCCAGGTTATAGTCAGATTGTGAGTCCTCTCTATGAAGTGACCCAAAAGAAAAACTGTTTTAAATGAGGTCCTGAGCAACAACAAGCCTTTGAACAAATTAAACAGGAGATTATTCATGCAGTAGCCCTGGGACTGGTCCAAATAGGACCAGATATTAAAAACATGCTCTACACTGCAACCAGGGATAATGGTCCTACCTAGACCCTCTGGCAGAAAACGCCAGGGGAGACTCCTAGGATTTTGGAGTAGAGGATATAAAGGTTCTGATGTTAACTATACACCAACTCTAAAATAAATATTGGCAGCATATGAAGGAGTTAGAGCTGCTTCAGAAGTGGTCGGCACTGAACCACAGCTCCTCCTGGCACCCTGATTACCAGTATTAGGCTGAATGCTCAAGGGTAAGGTTCTGTCTATCCATCATGCCAATCCTACATGGAGTAAATTAGTCTCATTAATCAGACAGCAGGCTCAAAAGGGAAATCTCAATCATCCAGGAATCTTAGAGGTAATCATGGATTGGCCTGAAGGCAAAGATTTTGGTATGCCACCAGAGAAGATGGTGACTCATGCTGAAGAAGCACCACCATATAATCAACTACCAGAAAATGAAAAGCGATATGCTCTGTTCACTGATGGATCTTGCCGTCTTGTAGGAAGTCAATGAAAGTGGAAAGCTGCTGTGTGGAGTCCTACACAACGAGTCGCAGAAGCAGCTGTGAGAGTAGGTGAATTAAGTCAATTTGCAGAGGTAAGAGCCATCCAGCTGGCTTTAGACATTGCTGAATGAGAAAAATGGCCAGTACTTTATCTCTATACTCCAAAAGAAGTCAGGTGTAGCTGATCAATCCAAATTCCTATAAACACTTCACTGTGTGTGGATGCAAGATAGGAGAGGAGTTATCCAGGAATTTACTGAAAAAAATCCATTGAAATATGCCTCTTAAAACCAACAACAACAAAAAAACTTACCTCTAGTAATGAGGGTTTTTTTTCAAAATTTTAATGTATCATTTTGAAAGTGCATGCTGTATGCATTACTGTGTCTATACATGTTATACATATATGCACACAGTGACAAAGTACTCAGAAGAGTTAAACTCTTTCAGCTTCTACAGGTATATGCAGGCTGAAAAGCCTTCTTTAACAGTAGTTTCATTAAATGATGAAGCAGACATACTAATTGTCTAATCTGATCTGTTCCTTGTTCTTTTCGGAAACATGAAAAAAGACACAAAGTCCTCTCCATGGCAACTGTTAGAGCTGGAGACAAAACCGCTGAAGATGCAGGCAACGATATTTAGTCTGACATTTATATCATTCACTAAAAACTTTGTTTGGTTTAACAACCAAAAATAAGACAAGCTTTGACATTTGATTAAAAAAACACAAAAAAAAACCAAAAAAGAAAGACTCCTGATTTCTCATGTTAGATATCAAGGTGGTGACACTTGAGACCTAAAGCCTCCTATGCCCGTTCATTTTCCTGATTATGTCTTACATGTTATTTTCCTATCAAATTTCCCACTGCAGATGTGAAGGATGTAAGTTGACAGAGAAAAGGTCTGAAATATTAAAGAAAAAAATAAAAACTTCGAAATACTGGGGAGGTGGGGGGAATAAAATAAAATTTACTTTTGTCCTATCCTGATAACCAAGAAAGAGTTGATAGGCAGCAACACCCTTGGCAAATGGAGAACACAACTGAACTAAGATAATCAATGTCAGAATTCAGAGTTTGAAGTCACTTTCTCATAGAAGAAAGATATCTCTGCCTGGATCTGCAATAGAGAAATATTTGTGCAGTTTGGAATGTTTTATTAACTTGAATTTGGAGGGAAGGGGGGAAGAAGGTTAATGCAATGTTAATGCTGTAGACTGTAAGATACCATCTTAGCATTAGCTAAGATGTATAAACAGGAAAAATTTGGATTTTTAATTGAAGCACAGCATTCTCAGCTTCCTTAAAAACTACAACTACACACTGTTAATTGTACTGAAACACAAATATAATTAAAAGCCTTACAGGCCAGTGATTCTCAAACTAAACAGTACAAATCTCCAGGACATATTTTGCTACCACCAGCATATATCCTTTCTGCTCGCTGGTGCCATTATGGTTTTCAAATATTAGAACCAGGATTACCTACACACAACTGTTCAAGATAGCTCAGCTTCCCAACGAAAGTAGAACAAAAATCAGCAGCAAATCCAAGCCCCTGGAAACCATCTGGATGTTTTTGCTCTTGTTACCAAAATATCAGATCAATAACTTTCCAAGACCATTTTGTAGGAGTTAGAAAGCAAGACATTCTTTAATGCAGCACCGGGCGCACACATGAATAATTTCACAAAGGTGAGCATGCCTCGTAGTGGTTGGCAGTAGCTTATATGTGCCTCACACACAAATATTCAGAGCATTTCCAGTAAAAAAGTTTACATATGTATTACATTTCCAGGAACTAAATAAAATATCTGCATACTAATTGTGCATGCTCTTTTAGCATGAGGAAGGGTCTTTGGTGGTCTTCCGTAGTCTTCCTCACACTGTCTGCTGGTTGAACTTTGCTTCCATGCAAACTCAGTTCTATGGTCACTTAAACTGCCCTCTTCATGGAGTCTTCTTACCTTTAAGGTTCCTGTGCATTTTTTTCCACAAGGCCCAACTTGTCAAGTTGGTCTGAGTAGGATGATTCACTGACTCCTTATATATGACTCCATCTCACAAAGCAAAGTCAGCAAAGTGGGCCCCAGATAAGCTAAAATTCTGTTATCCTTTTGCAGCTTCTTCTTAGCTAGTTAGTCAATATACATGCATAAGACTATTTCTTATAGTACTCATTCTATCAGGTTACATTCTGAGTAGCGCACAAAATACAGAGTAATTTCTATCCCTACCCTGATGGGCATTGTAACCCTCCAAGTCTAATATTCACAGACCTTACTTTCTACCTCTGTTCATCCAATCTTTAAAAACATTCAATTCCACTTTATCTTCCCTTACTCCTGTTGCATACATTTGTACATGCATAGCATACCCTTCTCTTCCACACAATGCTAGTAGGAAAAGAGGTGAGCACATGGAATTCTGAGCATATACTCAGGTATCTAAGCACATTTGTCCTGGTTTAAGCCCAGTGTGCAACTGAGCACCACGATGCCCACAAAAGGGGGCTAGTCAAAATAAGGACTAGAGGGGACTTTTTCTCACCACTTAACGGTCATAGGCAAAAGACAGACTCATCTTGGGGAGAAACAAAACAACTTTAATTACTTACCAATAACATCAGAGTAGGACAGTGAGAGATACAACCAGATCTTAAAGTCAAACACCTTCCCCCCAGCCCTCCCTTCTTCCCGGGCTCAGCTTTGTTCCTGGTTTCCTTACCTCCCCCCATTTGCCCATGGGCGCAGGGGGATGGGAATGG
>NW_010202814.1:0-2494 GCF_000695765.1 Mesitornis unicolor | reverse complement strand
GAGGCACAAAAAAATCTGAGAAACACACAGGCAGTGCTCAAGGTATGTTAAGCTAAGGATGTGCACATAGGTGCCTAGCTTGTCTAATATAATAGAATCATTGAAGCAGAATAGTTTAGGTTGAAAGGAAGCTTCAAAGATAATTTAGTCCAGCTCCTCTTCTGTGGGTAAGGATAACTTCTAGTAAACCAGACTGCCCAAAACCACATCCCATCTGACCTTGAACACTTCTAATGATGGGGCATCCACAATGTCCTGTCAATGAATACCAAGGAGAAGATATCAGGACCTCTCTCTTCACTTTCCCTCCTCAGGAAGCTGTAGAAAGCAGTAATGTCACCCTTTAGTGTCCTTGTCTCAAACTAGACAAACCTCATGCCCTCAGCCACTCCTTAGAGAACACTCCTTCCAATCCTTCCACTAGCTTTGTTGCCCTGCTCTAGATGTATTCAAGTACCTTAACATCCTTTTTGAGCTGAGGCCTATAACTGCACACAGTACTCTAGGTTAGGTCACACCAAAGATTAACACAACCGAACTTCAGCTCCAACTGTGCCTTAGCTTTCCTGATCCTATCCCTACACATTCAGGGGGCATCCCTGTATACTTCCTGGGATACGTGTCTTTGGTTCAAATGCCTATACATTTCCTTCTTACACTTTAGTATGACCAGGAGGACCTTCTTCAGCTGTGCTCTTCTCCTGCCTTCCTTGCATGACTGCTTTCATATGGAAATTGAGAGCTCTTGCAGTCTAAGAAAAATGTTCTTAAAGAGCTGCCATCTCTCTGAACTATCTGAACTACCCGAAGGGAGGTTGTTGTCAGGTGGGGGCCGGGCTCTTCTCTCAGGCAATTAGTGGCAAGATGAGAGGGCACAGCCTGAGGCTGCGCCAGGGGAGGTTTAGGCTGGATATTAGAAAGCACTTTCTCATGGAAAGGGTGATCAGGCATTTGAATTGACTGCCCAGGAAGGTGGTGGAGTCACCATCCCTGGAGGTGTTTAAGGAAAGGCTGGATGTGGCACTTAGTGCCATGGTCTAGCCGATGTGGTAGTATTAGGTGGACTGAACTTGATGAATATGGCACCACCTAGACAACCAGGCATTCAGCTGTTCAAGTTTTCTCCTCCTTCTTGAATGCCTTCCTCTGACTGGGAGGATAGAGGAAAAAACCACCTTTGCTCCAGATCCTTATCACTTGGCTCTGAGGGACATACAGTCTCTTCTGATGGTAACAAGTTGCCTTGTTGCTATATCATTAAAGACCACGTGGGATAGTAGGAGCAGTTGATAATCTGAAGAGTTCACCAGGCTTGTAGTCCTGTCAGTGACACAGAGTCATAGAATCATAGAATAGTTTAGGTTGGAAGGGACCTTAAAGATCATCCAGTTCCAACCCCCATGCCATGGACAGAGACATCTTCCACTAGACCAGGTTGCTTAAAGCCCTGTCCAACCTGGTCTTGAATACTTCCATTGAGGAGACATCCACAACTTCCCTGGGCAACCAGCCCTGTCCAACCTGGCCTTGAACACTTCCAAGGAGGGGGCACCCACAGCTTCCCTGGGCAACCTGTGCCAGTGTCTCACTGCTCTCAGAGTAAAGAATTTCTTCCTAATGTCTAATCTAAATCTACCTTGTTTCACTTTGAAACCATTACCCCTTGTCCTATCACTCAATGTCCTTGTAAAACGTCCCTCTCCAGCTTTCTTGTAGGTCCCCTTCAGGGTACTGGGAGATGCTCCAGTCCCTGATCATCTTTGTGGCCTCCTCTGGACCCGCTCCAACAGCTCCATGTCCTTCTTATGTTGGGGGCTCCAGAATTGGATGCAATGCTCCAGGTGGGGTCTCACCAGAGCAGAGCAGAGGGGCAGCATCGCCTCCCTGCCCTGCTGGCCACACTTCTTTTAATGCAGCCCAGGATGCGGTTGGCGTTCTGGGCTGCAAGCGCACATTGTTGGCTCATGCTGAGTTTTTCATTGACGGACACCCCCAAGTGTTTCTCCTCAGTGGTCCCCTCAAGATATGAAGCGCACATTGTTGGCTCATGCTGAGTTTTTCATTGACGGACACCCCCAAGTGTTTCTCCTCAGTGGTCCCCTCAAGATATGCTATGCTCAACCTGTATTTGTGCTTGGGATTGCCCCTACACAGGTGTAAGACCTTGCATTTGGCCTTGAACTTCATGAAGTTGGCATTGGCCCACCTCTTCAGCCTGTCTAGGTCCCTCTGGATGGCATTCCTTCCTTCACCACATGGCTTGAGGTCATCCGCAAACTTGCTGAGGGTACACTTGATCCCATTGTCCGTGTCACCAACAAAGATGGTAAACAGCACTGGTCCCAGTACGGACCCCGGAGGAACACCATTTGTCACTCACCTCTATTTGTACATTGAGCTGTTGACCGCAACACTCTGAGTGCAACTATTCAGCCAATTCCTTTTCCAGTGAGTGGTCAGTCTATCAAATCCATGTTTTTCCAATTTAGTGACC
>NW_010202813.1:0-2342 GCF_000695765.1 Mesitornis unicolor | reverse complement strand
TCTGTGATTCTGTGATTCTCTGATTCTGTAAATGCCGTTTTCTTCATCTAGGTCTGCCATGGCGATTTGGAGCATCATGCTGAAGAAGATTGTGAATAGATTTGGTGGGAGAATGCAATCTTTTTTCACACCATTGGTTATTGGGAAGGGCTTAGAGAGTGCATTGCCATATCTGACTTGGCCGCACTAATCCTCAGGTAACAGGATAATAATTTTGAGGAACTTGGGAGGACATCCTAATCTTTCCAAGATCTGCCACAGGCCTTTTCTGCTCACAGTGTCAAAAGCTTTGGTGAGGTCAACAAAACTGGACCTAAACCACTACATGTCCCCTACACTTCTCTTGGAGTTGTCTAAGAACAAATACCATGTCTGTGGTACTCCTATTGGCTCTGAAACCACATTGGCTTGCAGGTAGAAGTTCTTCTGAGATATCTGGTAATAGTCTGTTCACAAGTATTCTTGCAAGGATTTTACCAGCAGTAGAGAGCAAAGTAATACCATGGTAATTTGAGCAGTCTGGTTTTTCTCCTTTCTTCTTGTAAAGGGTGATGATGACTGCATCACAGAGATCTGATGGTAGTTTGCCTTTTTCCCAGCAACGCACAACGAGCTCGTGAAATTTAGCACGCAGTGCTTGGCCTCCATGCTTCCAGACTTCAGGTGGGATTCCACCAATTCCAGCTGCCTTGCCAGTTTTCACCTGCTGTATAGCCCTGTTGCATTTAACTAATTTCAAAGGTAATTTGAGTGGCAGCTAGAAAATATATCTTTCCCTTTCACTGTACCTGAGATTATCTAAAGTAACTCATAGTAAAAAGAACCAGTTAGAACTGTAAACATCTGCACAGGTTAAAGTATCACATTTCTTGAATTTAGGATTTTTATTTCTAACAATCTTCTCTCTATGTAAAAGAATTATTTTAGAGAACCCACAACTCCTGAGCGCCAACCCATCTCTCATTTTCTTATGCTGCATTTTCAAACCACTCACATTAACTTCTCATTCAGTAACATGAGGGTTAACATTTAGTAAAGTCCTATATAAGTATTATATATAATTAGTGTTAAGCTACATTGTTTATTTGTGTTTTCATGGTTTCTTGTATTGATTGTAATAAGTTGTGAAGCTTGGTGACTTTAATGAAGAGAAAAACTGTCAATAACTTCTATAAACAAATACGTTCCTACAGCACCCTCTCTCTTGACAGCAGCATCCTATCTCCTTCCATTTAGTTAGAATATTAAACTACAAATTGCGTAATATGTCTCTGTTTGAAGAGATGGCATAACAGTCTCTGCGTTGTAAATTAGAATTGTCTAATAGAAAGAGAAATGGAAGATGTTAATACTTAAAAGCAATTACGTTTGGTATCTCCTGATTTTAGAGACTTTGCGGTTTCACTGGATTCATCTGCTTCAGTTGATAACTTTGAAAAAATGTCCTTGTCTTGTTCTTGATGACACCGTGTAATGGGTTCAATTGTTATGTGTGATATAGTAAGATTAGTACGGAGTACAGTTTTGTTAGTCTACTTGGGGAAATAAAAATGAACTCAGGAGTTCACTTAGAGTTGACTATGAACTTCATAGTAATAATAAAGACATTAAAAAATCTAAAAGATTTTAACTTCTGCAGTCTTTCTGAATCTATAATTCTGGGCAAAACAAGCAAAAATACCATAGTATACTGTATATTATGTTTCTTTTTTTTGGGGGGTTATATTATGGAGCAGAGTTATCATTGTTACTGTAGAAGATAAGTCTAGTCACAGGAGTTGATAAGGAAATATTTTTGTAAATTTTTGTAACAATGTGGCCAGAATTTTAACTTTTCACACTTGATTTATAGTCATCCATTTATCTTAGGACTAATTCTCCTTCTGTTTTATATTGGGTTTTCTGTGAGGGGGTTTTTGGTTGTGTTTTTGGTAACGGGGGAAGGGCTATGGACATGGCCCTTTAAGAAACTACCTGAAAAGCTCCCCCTTTGCCTTTGTCAGACCCACCTCTGACCAGGGCCAAGCCAATCAGCGCCCCTGCAAATTCATGTATTTAAGGGGGGTGCAGGGGATGTCTTGCTCTCTCTCTGGCACCGGCCCTGACCAGTGCGGCCCCAGATGGGAGTGGCACAGCCCAGGCCTTGCCTGGCTGGGCTTGGCTGGCCCTGACTGCAACTTAAGCCCTGCTGCAGCTCATCTCGAAAAAAAAGAGAGAGAGAGCCGGGATCTCTATAACCATTGGAGGAGACCTGCAGCGCAGAAGGGAGTGAGGCCCAAGGGAAACAACTTTGAAGAACACCAAAGTTGGTTTAGAAGGAAAGAAAAGAGAGGGAGGAGGAG
>NW_010202812.1:23332-23560 GCF_000695765.1 Mesitornis unicolor | reverse complement strand
TAATATATATACTAATATATATTAGTATAATATATGATATATAGAAAAATGTATACTGTATATATAATATACAGTCTCTATATATTATATATACAGTGTATGTACATACATATATAAAATGTTGTTTGGTACCTTCGTAAACAGGCACAATAAAAGTGAAATTACTAAGTAATTTAGTTAGCCAGTGCTTGGCGTAAAAGGGAATGAGGGTGATTTCTGATCCAGGGT
>NW_010202812.1:18207-23301 GCF_000695765.1 Mesitornis unicolor | reverse complement strand
TGCTGAAGTTCCCAGTCAGAATATCCTCTTTCAATTGAAAAAGAAAGAAAGAGAAAAAAAAATCTACTATCAGCCTTGCTTTGACATTCCCATGACTTACTTCTAGTGTTTTAAGAAATTCAGTTGTTCTACCTCCTTTTTGTTTCTGAGGAAATGTGTTCCTTTATTTGACAGAACATATGAACCAATCCTGCCAACACGTCCATTTGTGCTTCATTTCACAACCATGAGTAATCCCCCAGCAATTAGCATATTTGTACATATTTGAAGAATGAAGTTCAGTGTGGTTCATGTCTCCAGATTTCCTCTGAAATAATAGAGACTGAGGACTGTAACTCACATTAACTGTGCAAACAAGCTGAGTGGTCTGAGACTCTTTTCTGCTCCCCAGATGCTTATTTCAGCCCCACTGCTGGCTGAACCCTCCAAGCAGATCTGCTCAGTCACAGTTCACAGCCCAGCAAAATGGCCCAAACCGCCCTGCATCTCTGCCATTGTTGGACTCCGAACTGGACTGGCTGAAATGCAGGTGGATGTGCCACTTGGCTCACTGTGCTATAGACTGTTGCAGAGGAGAAGCTGTATTTGATGAATGAAGATGTTTCCCATGTTCGCTTCCCCTTGTACTTGTAGGGCACTTAAATTACCCAGATGTCTGCTGGAAATACAACACAGCAGAGAGGGAACAGTCCCAGAGGTTCCTGGAGTGTGTGGAAGATAACTTCCTGACACAGCTGGTAAAGGAGCTGACAAGGGAAGGCAACCTGCTGGACCTGCTGTTCACAAATAGAAGTCTTGTGGGGGATGTGATGGTTGGAGGTTGTCTTGGGAACAGCAATCATGAAATGGTAGAGTTTTCAATCCTTGGAGAAGGACGGAGGCTAGCAGAACTGCCGCTTTGGACTTCTGGTGAGCAGACTTTGGCCTGTTTAGGGACATGGTTGGTAGAACTTAATCTAGCTAGTGCTGTTAAAGCCAATTAAAAATGTTTCTATAAATACATTAGCAACAAAAAGAGAATTAAGGAGAGTCTCCATCCTGTAGTAGATGCAGGAGGGAACAGAGTGACCAGGATGAGAAAAAGGCTGAGGTACTTAATGCCTTCTTTGCCTCAGTCTTTAGTAGGAAAGCCAGTATTTCTCTGAGTACCCAGCCCTCTGAGGATGAAGACAGGGATGGGAAGCACAGTGAAGCCCCTATGATCCATCAGGAGAGGCTTAGTGACCTGCTACACCACTTAGATATACACACGTTTAGGGGGCCAGATGGTATCCCCCCCAGGGTCCTGAGGGAGCTGGCAGAACGGCTCACAAAGCCACTTTCCATCATTTATCAGCAGTCCTGGCTAATTGGGGAGGTTCCAGTGGACTGGAGGCTCACAAATGTGACGTCCATCTACAAGAAGGGTGGGAAGGAGGACCCAGGAAACTACAGATCTGTCAGTCATACCTCGGTGCCAGGGAAGGTGATGGAACTAATCATCTTAGAATCATAGAATCATAGAATGTATTGGGTTGGAAGGAACCTTTAAAGATCATCCAGTCCAACCCCCTGCAGTAAGCAGGGCCAATGTTACCAGATCAGGTTGCTCAGAGCCCCATCAAGCCTGACCTCGAATGTCTTCAGTGATGGGGCCTCCACCACCTCTCTGGGCAACCTGTTCTAGTGATCTACCACCCTCATATTGAGAAACTTTTTCCTAATATCCAACACAAATCTACCCTTTTCTAGTTTAAAACCATACCCCCTCGTTCTGTCACCGCCTGCTCTTGTAAAAAGTCCCTCCACAGCATGTTGTGGATGTCCCCTCCCTGGAAGTGTTCAAGGCCAGGTTGGATGGGGCTTTGGGCAGCCTGGTCTAGTGGGTGGTGTCCCTGCCCATGGCAGGGGTTGGACTGGATGATCTTTAAGGTCCCTTCCAACATGAACCATTCTATGATTCATTCTGTGATTCTGTGTCCCATAGCATCCTCTTGGAAAAGCTGTCTGCACATGGCTTGGACAGGCATACACTTCACTGGGTTAAAAACTGGCTGGACAGCTGAACCTGAAGAGTTGTGGTGAATGGAGTTAAATCCAGTTGGCAGCCAGTCACAAGCAGTGCTCCCCAGGACTCAGTTTTGGGCTCAGTCCTGTTTAACATCTTTATCAATGGTCTGGATGAGGGGCTTGAGTGCTCCCCCAGTAAGTTTGCAGATGACACCAAGCTGAGTGGCCATGTTAATCTGCCTGAGGGTAGGAAGGCTCTGCAGAGGAACTTGGATAGGTTGGATCAATGAGCTGAGGTCAATTGTATGAGGTTTAACAAGGCCAAGTGCTGAGTCATGCACTTCAGTCACAGCGCTACAGGCCTGGGGATGAGTGGCTAGAAAGCTGCCAGGCAGAAACATGCCTGGGGTTGTTGATCTACAGCTGGCTTAACATGAGCCAGCAATTTGCCTAGGTGGCCAAGAAGGCCAATGGCACCCTGGCTTGTATCAGAAATAGTGTGGCCAGAAGGAGTAGGGAAGTGATCCTTCCCCTGTACTCAGCACTGGTCAGACTGCATGTCAAGTACTGTGTTCAGCTTTGGGCACCTCACTACAAGGAGGCCATTGAGGCACTGGAGCATGTCCAGAGAAGGGCAGCAAAGCTGGTGAAGGGTCTGGAGAACAAGAATTATGAGCTGTGGCTGAGGGAGCTGGGACTGTTTAGTCTGGAGAAAAGGAGACTGAGGGAAGACCTTATCACTCTCTACAACTGCCTGAAATGAGGTTGTAAAGAGGTGGGTGTTGGTCTCTTCTTCCGTGTAACTAGTGACAGGACAAGGTGAAATGGCCTCAAGTTGCACCAGGGGAGGGTTAGATTGGATATTAGGAAAAACTTCTTTCCTGAAAGAGTGGTCAAACACTGGAATGGGCTGCCCAGGAAGGTGATGGAGTCACCATCCCTGGAGGGGTTCAAGAAGCGCATGGATGTGGAACTTCAGGACATGATTTAGTGGGCATGGTAATGTTAGGTTGATGGTTGGACTTGATGATCTCAGAGGTCTCTTCCAACCTTAATGATTCTGTGATTCCATGATTTTGTGATTCTGTGAAATGTAGCTAGAAATGCAACTTATTTTCAGCTCTGTTACTTATGAAAAGTACTTGTGATGTTAATTTTTTTCTGGATGACACAGGAAAAGAGGAGGAATGGAAATTTTTCTGCTAGTTAAGACAGTGTGAGCTCTGGGGTTGAAAAGTCAATCTGCATACCTGAGATGTAAAGAGTCGTCATAAAGCTATTCATGGAAACCTGCATAGACCTCCTAAACGTAACTTACACACTCTGGGAGGAAAATGTTCCTTTAAAAAACCCACTTTGTTAAAAGAAAAGGCTTTGATTATTCTTTCTACATTCACTTTTATAAAACAATACGTTCTTGCTTATAAGAAAAAAATACCATTGCTTTTTCTCACTAGAAAACTTCTGGCATCACATATAATTATTTTGTCAGAATAAAGACCAAACTGACGATACCCTGGGGCAGGAAAGACATTATCGTTCCTATAAGAAGGATTAGGGGAGAGCTTCTCAAAGGCTTTCTTGTATTTAATATCAAAAATACAGAAAGCAAAACTGACCACCGGGAACAGCAGGTACCATAGTGATCATAGGGACATTTTGGCTGACAGGAGCACCTTGCCATCTGTAGGCAAAGATCTAAGGAAGGTTTCAGAGAAGCATGGGCAGACAACCCACCTTGGTTTCTGGGTGCAAAGTGGAAGCTGTTGAACCCCAAGGCTGCCAGAGAGGTGAAGAGCAGCTCAGCTGGGTGTACAGGAGGAGCAGCTCCCTGGAGAGGAGCTGGGTGAGCTGTCAGCCACCCATCAACCCCAAGGAAAGCAGCAACCATGGGACCTCTGCCCCTCTGCAGGGGTTGCTGCTTGTTGCTTCTCTCCACCTTGGGCATTCAGTGTGCATGTTGGTTCACAGAATCACAGAATCACAGAACATTAGGGATTGGAAGGGACCTCAAAAGATCATCTAGTCCAATCCCCCTGCCGGAGCAGGAACACCTAGATGAGGTTACACAGGAAGGCGTCCAGGTGGGTTCAGGCACCCAGGGCTACACCAGCAGCTCTCCAATCGGTAGAGGAGTGGAGTGTGGGCTGCATCATGGAAATGGAGAGGAGATTAAAGGGACAGTTTGGCAAGCACCTGCAGTGAGGAGGTGCCAACCAGTGATTCAGCAGTACAGGGTCTCAGGAGTGAGATCAAGGTCTTCTGCTGACCACAGGGTAAATACTGCAGTCCCTAATACCAGACTAAACTCTGCTGTGGGTTTCAGTATATATTGATTTCCTTCATATGAACATAAGTCATATATGAACAGCACAGGCAAAATTTGACCATCTGGTCCTGTGCTCTTGGTTGGGTGCTTTTTTTTTTTCTCTGTTGTCTCCTACTGCCACTGTAATAAATTTTAATCTCAAACTTAATCTCTGCTTGCAGCAGACTATAGTGCATGTTCTCACTCCGTATTGACAGACTCCCTCTGCTGGAAAATGGCTATAAATATAATCTAGCCATTTAATGATGATAAGGAAATTACTTATAAACAATGTATTTCGTAGCAAATTTGCAATGCTTATTTCCACTGTCCATAGAATTGTAAAAATACTACACAGACAGAAGGAGTTATAAAAGGCTACAACACTTACAGTAACCTTGCAAGGCATTAATCCACCAAGTAAAGTTTTGTTTCCTTTCTTCTTCTGTAACTGGAATCAAATCCTGAATATTTCACCTCTGTAGTCCTACAGGATCTTCTCTTGACTCCATCATGGATGACAACAGCCTGCCACTGAGTTTACAGAAGAACCTGGACATGACATGTTGGGCAGGTTGTTTTCTTTAGCAGCCACTTTCAAATATACCTTTAAAAGCAAATGGAAGACAGCGCTAGCAGCCAGGATTTTAACATAGGAATTCCTGTTGTTTCCCAGGAATTTTGAAAGGTGTAGCTGATATAGTTCCTTAAGAAATTAAGAAACCTAGTCCAAAACATTTACTAATCAATGATATTAAGAAAAGGAGGATAATATTAAAGTCCTGTTATCGTCAGAA
>NW_010202812.1:1143-18176 GCF_000695765.1 Mesitornis unicolor | reverse complement strand
CAGGATCCTGACCAGACACAATTTTATTTTATTCCAGAAGAATGTGGTATCCAGCACTTCCTCTTTGATCTTATTTGAGACCAGAAAGTCTTGAGATAAGGTTCTATATTTGAAAGTACAGCTAATGTAGAAGTTATGCTTGCTTCTCTCGCTCTATTCCACTGCCGTGTCTCAGATGCTGCCTACAGAAACAACCTCCAACTAAAGGAGTACTTAGTCCTGAGTCCCTTTCCTGAGGTCATCAATAAAGGCACCAACTATACCACATAATTTGTCTCTATGGGAGGAGTGAACCAAACTCACTGAACTCTTAAACACTGATTAGCGGGGAATTAGAATAACTGTTTGCTCCTCCTCTGTAGCACCAGCTCTGAACTGCAGACACTGAAACAGCCAGCTACTCAGAGCTCCTTCGGAGCATTGGTGTTTTCTTTTTCTGCTAATGCAGTTATTCAAAGAACAACACACTCTGGCTACAGTGCCACCAGTGTGGCCTATCATCTTCACCTTTGGTCTTTCCATCAGTGCAAAACTCCCCTAAAAACCATTAAAGATCATACTGAGGATTCACCTTCTAGGTAGCATCTGATAATGCAGGATTACTGCAGTAGCTCCAACACACACATATGTCTCTTTCAGTCACTGACATTCAAAGTTTAGCCAGGGTCTGAAGAAGTTAATGTAAAACCCCTTCAACTCTCTATGCTGCAAGTAACAGAACATAAGGCCACAGAACTTTATCACAACACTTTTTTGTGAAAACTGTGCATGCAGTAGAGTTCTGTGCTGCTGCCAATCCCCAAGTCATTGTGACAAATATCACATAGATCTAAATCATTCTCAAGTGAAGGGAATTTTTTATGAGTCTTCAATGTGGTTTAGGGCTGGGTTGGCCACTAAATCCTGGACAGACGCTCTCTATTAACCCCTCTCGCCTCCCCAGAAGGGAAGAGAAAAGAGAATAAGGGAGAGAGACTTTACGGGTTGGAAAATAAAACTAACAGGTTTAATAAAACAAAAATACTAATACTACAGGATAATAATGTAAATAGGAAAATAATGGAATATATACAAATATATATATATATACACACACACACAAAACCAATATAAAATCCTCCTCCCACCCTCCCCCAGTGACGAATACGTCACCAGAGGCTCTGTGGAGCAGGGCACTGGAAAAGTCCCAGACCAAACTCAGCAGCAGGTGGGAGCAGGATGCAGGAACACACGAGTCAGGATCAGAGGCAGACAAACTAGCAGGGGTCTGCTCAGGCCTTGGCCACTGCAGGGTCGAGACAGACAGAAGGGTCTGAGATGGAAGGGCTCCAAGATGGAAGAAGGGTTGAGACCCTTGTGATCCCTCAGCTTTATACTGAGTATGACATATGTCAGATGGAATACCTCGTTGGTCAGTTTTGGGTCCACCTCTCCCGCTGTAGGCGCAGACACGGCACCCATGGTGAGACACTTGGCCTTGAGCTTATCACTTCACACTGTCTGGGAAAAACTTGCTACTCGTTTTCAGCAAGTTCAGCCACTAGAAGAGACCGAGCTGAAAAGTAAAATCACTAAATAGAAAATTTGTTCTATTTAGCTCAAACCAGGACAGTCTTAAATGACCTTAACTCAGAATTGCTTTTGGCTAGGTAATCAAATTGTAATGAGTTACCTTAATGAGCAATGAACATTACCATTGATGTTTGTTGACCATATGGTTGAGGACTGGATTATGCTGTTGAGGGACTAAATTTGTTCCTTGCAAAATCCATTAAAGGAATGGAAAATCTGTTGTCTGAAGTAGCCTCTTCTCCAGCTGAGGACAAGTAGAGCTGTGCACAACAGCAAAGGAGTTCATAAAAAATTTTTTTGCATCTCAAATTCTGGGCTAACCTATGACTGCTACTCCTGCACAGATGAGAGCAGCTCAAAGTTATTTTGTTCTCCCTGAGGAGGTTTTGTTGCTGCTGGGACCATCAGCACAAAGGAATGTCCTAAGCACCCCTTACTTCCAGGCATAAACTTGTGCTGGCTGTGGGAAGGCTAACCTTAAATCACTCTAGCTGCCTTCTGACAGCCAAAATTCTCTGTGTAAGTGTCCTCAGGGAGCAGACCCACTAGATTTAAAATATTTGTGAGAGACATTTAACAGATACTTTGTACCCATAGGAAGAGCAGAATATCAACTGAGACTCATTGCATAAAGGTCCAGAAAGAGTTGCTTTCCAAAGGAACAGAACCTCACCATCAACCCTGTATAGTGGGATATGATTACAGGGAAGTTCAGGGGAATGTTCTCCATGAATTGTTCTGCTCAAGCTTTGGAGCTAGAAGAGAGCTCCTTTTTGATGCTTCAGCATCAGAAATAGGACTAATTCAACAGGCTGAATGAAGGCTGTGTAAGGACTCTGTGCACTTTCTGATGAAAATTAATGTATGATTGTCGCAGGTTTTGGTGTGTCCGTACTATCAATCAGTTTAGAAATTGCATGAACTAAAGCATTTCAAAAAGCATATAAGAAGGATAAGAATGTGTCAAATATGAGAAAATATTAGTCTTTGATGCTCCCTGTATCACTTTTTTCTCCTATTCTCTGTCTGGCCTCAGAGGCAAGACACAGCTGAGAGAAGTTATCTTTTCCCAAAGTACAGTAGAGACTGGGCTAGAATTCAGAGAGATCCTCCTAAAAGAAGGAATACCATCTGTCAATCGCATCTAACACAACAGAGCAAATGAAAATCAAGCGCCTACAAGAAATGTTTTCTATGATAAGTGTGTTTATTTTAGCATTTGTTTGTACACAGTTAGCTGAAGCTCTGGCACAGCAACTGCAGGCAGGGCATTATCTATGAAGTTTGTTGGATGCCAGTATTCACTTATTTCATTAAATGACTAGGTTTTGGCTACAATATCTTTCTGGACATATTTCAAGACCTGATTGTTTTCAATGGCTTTGGCAGATGGCTGTATAAACTCAAGGTCTCATGATTATGATTCATTTCTGTGTGAATAATTTCAGTTATCAGGTTTGACTGTGCTTACCCAAATACCTTCTTCTGTGCTAAAGAACAAAAAAGTACAGATGAACATCTTCATTTTTCATATTTAATATTAGGTTTCTTTTTTATATGGGTATTATATTTTTGTTCAGTTATATATCGCAGTTGTTTTGCTTTATTTATGCATTCAAATATTTCCATTTCTTTTTCCAAGAAAGCAGCTTTGCAAGCATGTACATAAATATAGCTATTGCTTCCTTTTGCCTTTGTGGGGCCTGGCATACTATATACTAATACATAATATGTTAACCAGTACCTAAAATTTGATCCACCCTCAAAACCATGCTGCAATTAAACAACACCTCAGAAGCATTAAAGCACAAATATTTTGCTTTGAGGTTGCCCACTTAAAAGACGAGGTAACCACACTAGAAGTTCTCTTAGAAAGCACTGGGGTATAACTAGATCTTGCTTTTGAAATGCTTGCATGTACCCATGCCCTAACTTCCCACAGGAGCACTTTTAGTTAGCCTGAAGCACTGGAAATTATCCACAGAGATGAGTGTTTTGCCAGTGTGGTCCCTCACCCATGAGCCACAGCAAGTCTGAAATGTCCTTTCACAGGCCTCTGAGTCACAGCCCTCAGTGGCAGTGTAAACCTACTTCTGCTGCCTGCTGGTTCCTCTCTGTCGTAAAACTGTTTCAGGCTTTCAACATTACCTGTTAGTAAGCATTTAGGAAAAGATATTTTTTGGTCTCTTTGTCTTTGCTTCCCACTTACTGACCTCCTTTGTGTCCAGGGTTTGGACTCTGATGCAACTTGTAGCCATCCACTCTTGGAAAAAGTAAACAGCGCTTGCCTGGGAATGGGTGTGTGTGCAGAAAACACCCACACTGAGCACAGCTGCTCTGGGAAAAGGAGATAGGAATCAAAGCAGTGACTATTTTTTATGTCAGTCACAACCAAACTAGTGCCCTCTGTGAAAATGAAACCCCTCTGGAGTCTTTCTGACTAGTTCCACTTTCTGTGGAAACAGAAATATCAGCCATGCCCCATTGCAAACAGATTCCTCTTTGAATGAGTATCTTCCTTCCCAAATACTCGATCTGTTGTGGAATAATTGTTAATTTCTGTGAAGAATTATTTCATTCTATCATGCAAGTTTCAGTCTTTCTAAGTAATAGTGTTATATCAGACTACATGGGACTAACCTGTGAAGGGCCGTTGGTCCAATCAGATTTGATATGAAGCAAGAGGAATCACAGAAAGTACATGGACACCTACAGACTCTCCCATTTGAGATATGAAGTTCAGTGATAAACACAAGAACTGTTTGCAGGCAGACCTGCGAGGCTGCATTGGTGGCAGAGATGCTTGCCTGTGCTTTGGAGGAAATGGTAAACAGCAGCTTGGAGACAGGCACACATGGGTTTCTATTTCAGCTCTTTTTGGCGCTTCCTTTTCATCAGGTGTGGTGTACAACCAGCATGCTAGTTTTGCATTCCTCGTTCTGCTGGGATACAACTGGGCTGTTGAAAGCAGGAGAGGGAGTAAAATCCAGTGCAGCCACAGCATTCAGCTCTCATGAGATGTGAGGGCCAGCTGCTACATGAAAGGTTGCATGTGAGAGCTTTTATCTGAGCAACTAAGGCATAGCTGGCCCTGTGCCTTTATGTCCAGGTCTATTGTAATGCAGTCTTCAAATTAAGGCTATGAAAGGAAAGTAATCTGCATGGAAGTTTTGGCTGACAGAAGAACTTCATGAATATCCAATCTGGATTGAGGAGGATAGGAACTATGCATAGAAACAACATTTTTCAGTCAGATTTATTAGTTTATAATATATGTTATCAGGCAAGAAGAGATTTACAAGCATCAGCAAGGGTTCTACTGCTTTCTTATATATCCCCCAAATCCCTAGTTAAAAAGAAAAACAATCCTTTAATGGAGATAAGTGTTACAAAGTTTTAAGGATGCCCTAATCTTTTAAAAGGCTGAACATTCAAAATTAAGGCTCTAAAGTAAAATAAGATCTTCATTAATCACAGAAAATGACAGGAAGAATACCCAGCAGACTTTGAGTTTTGCTTATGACTCCATCATTATCCAAATCAGGCTTTCTTGAAAATATTCCCAGAGGGCAGGGTTCTTCTCTGCAGGGAAGACTTAAATGGTGAAGAAGGGAGGCGTGGGGGTGTTGTGGGAGTATGTGTTTACGAGCATGTGGAGGTGGATGTCCTCTGCATAGAAGGAAATCTTACTTATAGTTGTTGAGACTTACACTTGAGTTCAGGAGGTCTTCACCCTGTGGGGTCTTCACCCAGTGGAAACAGAGTTTTCTTAAGCCTTGCTTACCATAGACAGAGACAGTTCCCATTCCCTTGGTTTGGCCCTAGTTCTAGAAAAGGGAAAAAGTGAAAAGAGTTGCAATCCATCACTGTGGAAAACCCTTTGAAGAGATTATAGGGAAGTATAAGAGGCAGAACATCTCCGTTTTTACCGGAGAACTTTCAGCAATGCTCAAAGTTTGATGGGGCAGAACTAGAGATGTAGCTAAAGACGCTGGTAGCTATGAGTCAGAGCTATAAAGTAGTAAATGGAGATGTGGAAGGCCACAAAAGAGACAATATTCTGAGGTTAAAGTTCAGAGGAAGAACTAGCTGTGTGACTGGGGAAACAGGACTGGGGACATGTGAGAGGACTGGGGGATGATGCCAGAGAAACAAGAGCCATTGCCAGTGACAGTGAGGGAAAACAGAGAGAAGTGAAACATCACAAAGGTATAGGAGAGAACTCGGAGACTTCTCTTCTATTACTTCTGTAGGTTTGGTGTTGATAGAACGTAAAAGAAAAAAGATACCGGTTTCCAAGCCAATGAATGTCAGGGTCAGGAAGCAGGTGGCAGTTCGTGTGTACTTTTTCCTTCCCAAACCTATAAATAAGCCTGGTTTCAATTAAAAGAGAAACATAAGGCTTTGGATGACTTTGCATAGCTCTGTAATACATATATGCTCTCCCGAACACATCCACCACTCTCCTGCTGCAATGCTAAATCTGCCTGAAACCCTCTTATGGTGGTTAATCGCTAGTTTGGATCTTGCTCCAGATACGCTCCTCCTATGATAAGGGTCACATTCCTAATGGAAAAAGTACAGACAAAACGGTAGTAACAAGCTGTCAATGATGCAGTTGAATTTTACTTTTATTTTACAGGTCAGGATTTCTTCTAGCTAACAGGCCTTCTAGTCACCACAAAAAAAAGAATGCTCCCTCTGCTTTTCAGGGAGTGTTAAAATGCATTACTTCAATGCATTCTAGCTGCCTGTGCATAAATATCCTTTCTCAATGTTTGCATGTGATGGAAACTGTTTGTTGTGTTTTGCAGGTGCAACTTCTGAACCTCCATCTTCTTTCTGCTCTCTCCTTGGCTCTAATTTCTCTCCCATTCTCTTGTGAGACTTGTTCTTTCTCAAATGCAATCTTTCTCTTCTCTCTTTCATGCCTTCAGGTTGCTACAAGGCAGGAGACAAATAGCAGGGAATTAAAAATTACTCCCACATGAACAACAAAATCTCATTATTCTATTTCACTAGTAATATATAATAAAATATTCCAGTTACCTACCTCAGCCAGATCAGCTTTAACACGATGGGCTCAAATTCAAGGCCCAAGCCAGTCACTCTAAAACTCAGCAAAAGGCAACATGCTTTTGATTACACTCTATGTATGGTAGGAGGGTTACCTGCCTGGAGGTCTTGAGGAAGGAGAGGAGAATGGAGGGAAAAAGGGAGGGACCCTCATATTTCTGCCCAGACTCCATGTTTCTGTCCTTTCATTTGATTCATCCTTATGTGCCTGAAGGCCGTTCAGTGCTAGCTGCAAAGACCTCACTGAAAACAAGTGCTGAAGGTCATGAAGTGTCCTCAAAACCACTTTTGTAAGACAAAAGCAATATGCAAGGAAGGAGATGAAATGGGATTAACTTTCCCCCACTTTTCTTTTAACCTGTGTAGTCATGTAAAGTTTGGTTTGAATTGTACTCACAGAGCTCTGAATGCAAAAAAAAACCCTGCTCCATTTGGAGCTACAATTTTAAGCTCACTCTCAAATTTCCTTTCAGATCTCTAACATCTATTTTTCAGTTCTTCGAGATTCTCAAGTCTTTCACATCTCCCAGACTTCAATGGTAATGGAGCAAATGACAACAATCTGGTCTAGTTGAAAAGTTGATTAAAATACAGCTCAGCACCCCTCACTGTGGATTACAGAAGGGTACCAGAATCTCTATTTTTAACTGGAACTGAAGGTGTATTTAGTGCATTATGCTCACTATACCTATCATACAGTTATTACACACTCACAGACTTTCTAGCTGTAGCCACTTTTGAGAATTGATAAATGATAAACCAGACAACCACTGGTCAGGGTTGGCAAATGAGGCAATGTGAAGTTCCAAATGAAATAAATTCTGAGCAGTTCCTAAAGGGGGAAAAGAAGGTTAGAGAATGCAGTTAAAATCTTAACAATTGTATATCAGAGGTGTCACCACCATAATCCTGCATATTCTTAGAGGACTGGGCATGCAACAACTGTAATTGTGGGACTGATCATGTAATGATGCTGCTTATCGAAGAGTGATTTTTTTCCTCTCTTGTTGCTACACAGAAGGTCTGCAAAGAAAGCTGAAAATTACTTCTCCATACAAACTGTCAGTGTTAACAAACTTAAAAATAAAAAAACCCAATACTTTATTCTGGTTTTATTTGCTGCTAAAGTCAAGTGTTATTCAAGCACAGCTTTTTCATAAGGTGATTGAATTTAATAGTGTTCTTCTGATACTTAAAAGTGAATCAGGGTTTATTAACCTTCGTTCCATTGTATGATACATGCAATAGTATGTATCATAATAATAAAAATGTGTTAGTGCCAGAGACAAAAGGTTGGTTTTGGCTACCTCACCAACACAATACAGAACATGCTTATGCCTCAGAACTGAATGATGGGTAGAAAAGATGAAATGGGGGGAGAATACCCTGCTGGCAGTATGCCCTTATAGTGAAAATATGTTCAGCCATTATAGCAATCACTGCTCCTGCAGCTGTGTGGTAACACTGAAGAAAGCAGAAGGATGGAGTCCCAATGGGTAAAAGAGATGCCTCTCAAACACCACAATGTCTGGCAGTCTTACAGATAACACCATATATAGTTAAACCAGGTCAGCAGCAGTGAGAAAGTGAGGTGGCTCTTACAGCAGAAGTGAAGTAAACCTGGTTTTATATTGTCATGTTTTGTTAACACAGCCACAGAAACCTCTGAAAACATTGCCACAGCCTGTGCAAGGTCTCATTTTGAAGACACACATTTTCTAGTAAGTCTAGATGATAACACTACATCAGGAATTCTCATACTAAAGATACCATCACTTTAACCTTGTTTGCACTATTGTAAGGACAACTTCATTTGAGAAATTCTAATTGAAGTTTGTTTCTGCTCTTCCCCTGGCAATGCCATGCCAATTATACCAGGTATAAAGTTGGCCTGCTGGCTGGTTGGTTTTTTTTTTATTCTGAAGTGATCTTAAGTTGGTGGTTACCTACCAAAGAAACTGAGCGTTTGCTTTTGAGATGCAATTGCTTTTCAAAGGACTCTGCAAATTCCTGGATGGAGTTTGATCTTGTCTCTGGGCATGAGCTGTCTGCTGAAGGTGTTCTGCTTGCCTTCCTGTGGCAGTGGCATTTGACATCTTGGTCTTCTTGAAATTCCTTGGAGCCCTTGAGATGGCCTGAAGATGAGCCTTTGGTAGAAGCATGAAGTTGTGTTGTGTGGAGGGAGGAAAGCCTGGCCTGAAAAACAAGAGGTCTTTGTTGAGTATTAAATATTAAAGCAGAGCACGCACGGCAGATTCTCCCCGCCACAGAGTGCTCTCTGAACAGCTGTGAAGAATGAGAGACCTTGCTCAGACTCCCTTGTCTTCCCTCTTATGTGCAGGAGAGTAACACTACCAGGAGCTTGCTTTGCAGGGGCAGCAGCAGAATTTGCTTTTATTCCTGATTTTGAGTATCTAAGCTTTGGCACTAAATGAGGATTTCAAATGTAAAGTGTGCTGGGTCCTGTTTGTGCCCCCTGACAGTAAAAGAAACTGGGACCCTTTATGATCTCAAAAACTCAGGCCTCACATCTGGTAGCAAGTTCTAGGCAGGACTTTCATAAAGCAAAACCCCAGCCTTCTGTGGCCAGATAAGCCAGATATGGGGTTTGACCCACATGTGGTCCAGGTCTTATCAGATGTTTGAGTTCATTTGAGTGTGACAGGGATAATTTCTAGACCAGTTGTGTCAAATTTGCAGCATGGCCTACATGCAGACAAGATGCTCTATTGTCCAGATCTGAATTTTCTGCTGGTTTCTTGGGCACGTTCGTCCTGATCTGATGAGGGAGCACTTTCAAGGCATTCAGGGGCACACCCCTACCAGGAAACAGGCTCCCTACAACTAGATTTGTAGGGTTAAAGTGGGGAGGGAGTAGATAGTTGTTTAGCTTCCACGTAGTTCAATTTTCCCAGGCCTGACATGCAGATAAAACCTGTTGATTATTTAACAGAATGTCTGTAAAGGAGATTAAACTGATACAAAAAAGCTGTGTCCTGTGGAGTCAGGTACTGGTGGTTTTAGAAGTAGACAGACCTGGAGAAAAGATGAATGAGAAGGCCACAACATAAAGCCAGGCATGCCCCAATCCTGCCAGCTGTGGATGTTTTTTCCAAGTGAGGGGCTGAACACTGGCAAGATGCAGGTGGTGAAAGTTGGTAGTGAGAGATGGCACATATAAAAAATGAGACACCCCCTCCCCTGCCAGGTGTCAGGTTATGGAACTCCAGGCACCCAGCTGCTGCATCCATGTTTGAATGTGTGTAGATTTTGCATTAGCTTGGTGCTAAGCATTCAACTACTGAGTAACCCTGAGAAGCTCTGCTGGCTTCAAGGGAGCTGTGACTTTTTATAACAACTGGAGGTCTATCCCATAGATCCTGCAATGCTTTCTAAGAAAATCCAGGAGAAAACCCTACACTCAGAGTATGGTTTGTTGGTTGGGGTTTGTTGTTGTTGTTTGTTTTACTTTGTTTTGTTTTGTTTTTTTTAACAAACAGCAGTGGAAAGCTAAATCAACTTCATATAGCAGCCACATAAATCTATAGACTTTGGACTGCAAGGGACCTGAAACATCACCTGTATAAATTCGCATTTACTCTGGCCCAGACACTATTATAAATGTATCAGCACACCAGGGACCTGTGCAGCCTTTCCCGGAATAGTAAGGCTGTGCATCCATATGGTTGCGACTATATCGCATTAGACAGGCCTGGTGAGATGTGCTGTATCACCAGTAAATCTACACCTGACAGCATTACGCATCTTCCAGCAAAATGTTGCAGATCCATATACGTAGATTTGTCTCCCTCATTACTAGTTGCCCCATGCAGCTCTTGGTAGTAACTGAGAATACATTTTCCTGGGGCCATATACTCTGCTATTTCTTAATCTATATTTTGCATTTTCACAGAAACTCTTGGTTCTTTTACATAAGTCTTATACTTAACAGAAGCATTGATGTAGAAGAGTTTTCGGATCATATGGTACTGGTACAGTTTCATTTCCAGATACAATCTTATTTCAGTAGCTAGTATTATCGACTGCCTCTGAGAGTAGCAGTAACGATTTCTGCCATACTATTTTAACTTTGGTTTGAAACCAATCAATACAGATGTAATTTCTGTAAGGTCATATTGTATTGTTATTTTAAAAAGTATCAAAGCAATCACACTGTGCTTGAGAGACACATGCCATGTCAAGCTCAACAAATTAAATGTCTTCCGTGTCATTTTAATGGCATCAACATATATTTTTTCCTGGAAATAAAAACTGTCTCACAGTAAAATCACTGGTGTTTGTTCTCAGAGGATTTGGGCAGGAAAAAGCAGGACAGCTCAAACAGATGATGGCTTTCTATCAAGCGTGTTTTGCAATGTTTGTAGATGTTTTATTTTACTAAGACATTTCTCTTTAATTTCCCTTCACCAACAGAATTATACTTAAGTCCTTAAAAAAAGACTGCAGTTCACATACTGACATAGCAGCAACAGTCCGGAAAAGGTACAGGCTTTCCTCTGAAATGCCTCAGTGGACTAAGGATAAAGCTACACATACATATGTGACTGTGCCTTCTCTCACAGTGCCTTTGCATGATACATGCCACCACAGCTAGAAGGACAGCATGCTCACACACATTAGCATCTTGCTGTCCTATAAACTCAACCCTACAGAGAACAGGAGCCTTAACACAACTGCTCAAGCATGGACATTTTGTGGCTTATAACTAGTAGAGTACATTAGTCTTCTTTCATTTAAGACTGACTCTATGGAGAACTGAGAGAGTCAAAAAATGAAGCTCAGCAGTGAAGGAGATCTGGCACTGACTTTAGATAAAATCCACGTGGCTTTCTTCCTGTCTTTTAAATTTAATACAGGCATTTTGTGCCAAATTGACTACTTGGTAACATTGTGAATAAAATGGCTGAAAACCGCTTTAATTTTTGCTTCCCCTCCTGAAGTTTCAGCAGCTGTTGGCAACAGAGATTGTCTCAGTATCTGCACACTACAGGGCACCCACCACTGCTGTCATTCCGTGCAGAAGGTCTCTGAGCACAGCGCCAATACCTGCTCCTGTCCCAGCAGCTGCCTTGTGCCTACATCTGGTGTCTCTTCAGCAAACTCCCCTTGTTCATTGGCCCCTAGGATCTGACCTTGAGTAGTTCTTAAACTGGAGAAGTAGGGAGGATGTGAAACAAGGGAAAAGGCATAGGAAGGAAGAATAATAAAAGCTCCCTTCTATCACAATGGGGAATTTTGTCGATGCTGGGAAAGCCAGAAGCACCAAGCACTGCTCTTAGGGGTTGTTTTGCACACTCTTTAGTTCTCCTTTTTTCTGCTTGAGCTTTTGTGTAAAGGCCAGCCATGCTCAGTATTTACACAACAGCTAATCTTTTGCTAATTGCTCATCTAAAACACACAAAAACTACATAAACAAAAATACTTCACAATATTGATATTAATATAATTTGCCTATACTCTTTCTCTGTTTCTGCTGGAAACAAGAGAATTGCTTCCATCTTTTGGGCTTGATCTGAGGGCTTGAACAGCTGTCAGTAAGAAAATTAACTTCAGTGTGTTAGTGTTCATTGTTTGCTGAAGTTTACACCATGACCCCAGTACTTTAGGGCTACTTCGGAACATCTGACATTCAGATGCTGTCCCATGGCTTTCTTTCCTTCTGAGAAGCTTATAGCCAAGCATATATCCCTTAAAAATATTTCGGTCTAGGCTCCAACTGACCTGTGCTAACAATATTGTGGTAGATGTTCAGTCTGACTTTAGTTTAAATTAAATGTTAATAACTTCAACAGTGGTCAGTTGTTCAGCTCTCACTCTCAGCTGTTTCTTACCAGATTTCCTCCTGTGAACAGAAATGTCTACTTGAAGATGGATACATTTATAGGGTCATAAAACTCCTTTGCCTCCTATCTCTTCCCCACAACAGAATGGGAGGCAAGAAACTGTCCTGAATCAAAATGATGGAGGGTAACTAGAGTGTGTCAAGCAAAGTTGTAGCTGGAGGCTTCAAAAATGGTATCACTGTTAATGTGTCTGAAGTTTGTCAGAGGAACAAGCTACCTAAAGGAGATGAAAACAGATGACTTGTTTCTCCCCAGGCAGTTTTCACATTCAGTGTTGGCCCACAGCAAAAAACAACTCTAATGCTTTTCAGGGGACTGGAGTTGCAAGTTTTAGCCTGTCTTGCCAGTTAGCCCATGAAGGATGAATATAATTTTTTGTTCCCCTCTGCAAAATGGGAATGTTAATAGCAAAAGCATTTTATGTTCACCTCAGTAATGTTAGTGAGGTATCCTTAGATATTGAGGACAAAATAATGAAAACTGTTGTTAGTTTGGGAGTTGTTCTACAAAGCTTTATCCATATTTTGGGAGGCTCTAGCACAATAGCATGCCACAGGAGTTTATCATTGTGTTTGAAGCAAGAGCAGTGGCTTGAATGCCTTTATACAGCACATGAAAAACTACAAAGTCCAACATACTGGTTTGGAGCTGAAAGCAATTTCCAGTGCTATGCAAATCCACCTTTTCTGCTATATTGCTAGCATTTTGCTGTGTGATACCAAAAGGCTCCTGGTGCAGGTGCAGTTCATGTGGGCAGGACAGTGCTATTGCTGATGCACCATATAGCAGCCCTGGATATGAGATAAAGTGTGCTGGCTGTGCTGTTTTGGCAGTACCATTGTATCTGCACAAGGAACTTTTGCCAACAGCCTGCTGCCAACAGAACCTGCTGACTCGATTTTCACCAGTACAGCGGTGTTAGCTCCATTTACAATGTTGACAAAGAAGAAAGGTTACATTGTGATCTGCTTTGGAGGTACTAACTTATAGAAGAGATGGAGCCTGATGTCAGTTATTAATCCTCCTGATTAATAGCACTGTTCTGATAAAATGAAGACAATATTTAAGTAACACTAAATGTTTTGAATCTTACAGTAGTTATCATTTGTGATAATGAATCTTACTGTAGTTATAATTTATAGCAACTGTAAAAAACATCCAGGTGCAATAGCAAGTTATTGCTGTCTACAAGGAGATACTCCTTCTCAATGTACAGCTGTTTCTTGAATAGCATTTGCTTTGTTGCAGCCATAATGATCTAAAGATGAAAGAGAAAAATGATTTGTAAGGAAACATAGTATCTTTGGTAAGCCAACTGATATATTTGGAAAAAAGAGACAGGTTTGGACCAACTGAACACTTTTTTAGGGATGAAATAAAAGCAACAGTCTTAAGTGAAGAGCAGACTGGGAACAGCTGTTTTCAGTTTAACTTCATTTTGATAATCAGTTAGATAGTTATGAGCTGCCTTAAAAAAACTGCCTCTGTGTGTGAACCCTGTCCCATTCACAACTATTTTGTTGTTTTAAGAATAAAGAATCTGCTTCTCCCTTAAAATTTTACTTCACAATGTAAGCCTTGTAATGTGTTGCATCCTTGCTTTCAGAGTCACATGCATTAAACAAGGAGGGACCTCATCCTCTAGCTGAAATTGTAGCTGCAAACAGCTACATTCAGGGAGTAAAGTGTACAACTTTCTGAAGAGGGTATAGTTGCAGAATTAGGTCCATATTCCATGAATACACATGAGATAATGTAGTTTTACACATGAGAACACACTCATTGAAAACAACATTTATGTGTGCCAGTTTCTGAAGGGTTTTGATCTCTGCCAGTCACACTTAGCAGACAGAACAACGTTGTAATACATAGTTAGGCAGTTATTACACCCTTCTTCTTAAATTTCTGGTCCCATCATTACTCATCTTGGAGTTTGCCAGTTTTCTTGTATTCCAAAGGCACTATAAACTTGACCCTTGCAGGCAGCTAATTTCAAAAGGAAATTAGATGCTGCCAGTAGGAACTGAGCTTACTCAGCAAGGTGTACACACTCATCCTCATACATCTCTAGGACCATGCCCCTGGGGATGGCACTTAAACTTATACATAAATCACACACAGAGAGAAAACTGCACTCAGCCCTTACCGGAAGGGAGGCTCTCCTTTCACTGAAGAGTCGTGTCTGATGTTTCTTGTAGCCTCTACTCTCTTTCTCATTCTCATCGATCAAGTTGTGGCCCCAGAAGCTGCTCATCCATTTTGCAAAAAAAATATCATCATCCTCTTCATATTCCATGTACAAATGCTCCAAACTTGAGGGGGATCTCCCAACCAGACAAGGAAAAGCAAGGTCACCAAGCCAGTAGCCTCACACAGTTCTGCCAACAAGAGGAAGACGAGATGCAGTTTCAACCACTCTTTCTGCACACCAACCCCCAAAACCCGTCCCACTGCAGCCCTAGGCACTGTCTAAACATAAAGTCAATCCTTTATCATCTCTATTCAACAAGGTTTCTTTTAACATTTTTATTACAGTGATGTCCAATATGACACTGCCGCAGGGGGCTGGTGGGAAGGGAAATGTGTTGGCGAGTCCCTGCATGTTGTTTTTGAGTGCACCAGCTGTCAATATCAATGGAGAACTGCCCACAGTTACATGCCTGGGAGGTGTGTACATGAACCCAAAGTAGGCTTGTGATTTTGAGAAGCAGAATTGACATATTGATGGTGGTTAGAAACTGGCACAGCTGCTTGCAGAGGCCTAACTGGCTCTGTGAGAGGGAGGACAAATAGCCTGCTCTTCCCATGCTACCCTCCCTCCTGACTTCTGTGGTCTCTGCTCTTTCATTGGTATTCAGGAAATGTGGTCTGTCTAGGTAGAAGAAACACACCCCCGCTGAAGAAACTGCATGTTCATTTTTGAGCCATGACAGTCCACATGAACTTGCATCAGCTGCTTTCCACTGGAGTAATTTAATCTGCTGTATCAGGGTTATGGGAGGCCCTGCCTCACTCGAAGGCACACAGAATAAAAATGCATCTGATTCCTCCTCACCAGCCCTGATTGTAGGCCTTGTCTATACGACAAAACAGAAGAGAGCTGAGGACAGTTTTCTGGCCCTGAGACCAAGAGGCCACACTTGTCACATCTACCCTACATGACACTTGTGCTGTATGTCTCCTCAAGGTCATATGTACTGCACAGTGGCTGTAATACTTTGTTGTAATTGTTGTGTCTTTTTTATTTCAAAATATCTGATATAACATGAAAAATCTGTTGTGGCCTCTAAAACTGTTGTTTGTATAGTCTGAAACTGAAAGATGTGTTACATACCTTGGGACATGGCAGAAGGACAAAGAGGAGGGCTTTGAGGCTGTGGAGCCTGTTGGGATAGTGTTGGAAGACTGCACAGGAGGAAGAGACTCTAACTTCTTACTGGAAGCAGTTCTTGGTGCATGCTGGGTAGCTAGGTGTTTTCCTGGTGCCTAGGCATTGTGGTAGAGATTCTACTTGGCCTTGGCCAGACATATGCCAAAAAGCTTGCTGACAGTTTAGTGTTACAGAAAATCAGTGGTCCAGCATTAAGCCTTGCTCCTTGTCTCCAACCTATTTAGTAATACAGATGTAATAACAAAACTCCAGTTTTGTTCATGTGGGTGTAAGTGTGAGGTTTAAGTACAATACTTTGATGTAGGACTATTCATTCTGAATAATAAGGGTGAAGGGACCAAATGGTCATGGGTGCCTGTGTGCTGGAGTTTTACCTTGTCTGGGGCAGACAAGACCATGATTAGCACAAGCACTTGGAGCACATGGGTGTGCAGACAGCATATCCTCAGATGTTGTATATCAGAGCTTGGAGACACAACTAAATCTGCAACAGGCTGCTTTCTTGGCAGAGACACAGGAGGACAGGAGTGAGAGGAGTATCTGCAAAACAGTACAGCAAAAAGACACTTGAAGAAATAAAAAGAGTGTATTGGCTGATTCTCCAGGTAGAGGAGAACACTCCTGACTGTATTCTGACAGCCTAAATTTGACTCATGCCCTTGAGGCTACCAATCTGTACAGGCAAGGTATATCTGAAGGTCTATGCTAGTTCATGGGAAGTATCATGTGGATGGAGTTCAGGCTGTCCCAGTAGGAAGCTATCAGTTTGTTGATATGAATTTTCTGTTGTATGGTTCAAGTGTCTTTGTTTCTGACATGTGAGACAGAACTGCAGCCTGTCATATGGGGTAGGAAATGCTTCTGTTGTGCTAAGACAGGTGACAGGAAAAAGTGGGGAGGAGGCTGACCCACAGTGTTGGCAAAATATGCTTATGTACATAGTAATAATCCATAAATAAAAGGAGACACAACTCAAACTGTGTACTACCAGGCACCAAGATATATTGACTCATAGTCCAGCAGGGCAAATTTTAGTTGGGCTCCAACTTAGTATTTGCTTTGCAATTTACTGCTGTTTTTATTTTCAGTCCTTTTCTTCTTCAGTGCAGTATGTGTCTCCACACATATTC
>NW_010202812.1:0-1112 GCF_000695765.1 Mesitornis unicolor | reverse complement strand
TTCCTGCTGCCTACAATGAAATTTCTAGGTATGAGAAGACTAGTGTTGGCCGAATATAAAAAAGTATCAAAGATGACTCCTCTTCATTCTCAGCTGAGTGCTTCAGGGAAATAAGTGGAGACAGAAACATGAGCTTCCTCTGCCTACAGGTAAGGATGCTAAGTAGGCATAGACACATACATATAATGCATGGAATCATAGAATTATTAAAGTTGGAAAAAACCTCTAAGTTCATTAAGTCCAACCATCAACTAGCACCACCATGACTGCTAAACCATGTCCTGAAGTGCTGCATCTACATATTTTTTGAACGTCTTCAGTGTTGCAGACTCCACCACTTCCCTGAGCAGCCTGTTCCAGTGCTTGACTGCTCTTTCAGTAAAGAATTTTTTTTAATATACAAGGTAACCCTCCCCTGGTGCAATTGGAGGCCTTTTCCTCTCATCCTATCACCAGTTATGTGGGAGAAGAGACCCACACCCACCTCTCTACAACCTTCTTTCAGGTAGCTGTAGAAAACAATAAAGTCTTCCCTCGGCCTCATTTTCTCCAGACTAAACAACCCCAGCTCCCTCAGCTGCTCCTCGTAAGACTTGTGCTTCACCAGCACAAGTTGCCCTTCTCTGGACACGCTCCAGTATCTCAATGTCTTTCTTGTAGTGAGGGGCCCAAAACTGAACACAGTATTCGAGGTGTGGCCTCACCAATGCTGAGTACAGAGGAAGGATCATTTCCCTGCTCCCCACACTAATCCTGATGCAGGCCAGGATGCTGTTGGCCTTCTTGGCCACATGGGCACACTGCTGGCTCATGTTCAGCATATGTATATACAACATAAATAAAATTCCAGAATCGCATATTAAATTATTTTAATAACAGATTCCATTAATAACTACATAGAAAGAAAAATAGCATTTATAAAAAGGATAATTTTGCTTCAAGATGTTCCAGTATAAAGAGCTAGAAACTTTGCACCAGTCCTATACATTAGCAGTCCAGAAACTCCTTCTGCACAAAGTTAACCCGGACCTGAAGACAGAGTTTTAAGGCCTGGGTTAATAACCTACCTAAACCCAGCGTGACTCACTACCTTACGCACCCCGCTGCCCAGG
>NW_010202811.1:5055-24542 GCF_000695765.1 Mesitornis unicolor | reverse complement strand
CCTTTGGCCACCTGAAGTTTTTTTTAGATTTTAATAAAGCTTTCAATAAAGAAAAGAATGTCTTATACTAACAAGGTTTCATTATTTCAGATTTTGCCTGTGGCTCACACAAAAATACATCCTGATCAGGTATCGTATGTCTTTTGTTTCGTTGTGTCTTTGCCAGTACATGCAGCTTCCTAATTTAACACTGCCTCTTCATTTCAAGTTCCAGACTTTCAGAACACCCAAACCATTAAGTAACATTAAAGCCAACAGAAATTTACCCTAGGGAGAGGAGCTGCTGAACTTGAGTGAAAAACTTTAATACTGAAGATCTGTGGAATCTGCCAGAGTTGTGATAGAAAGCCTGAATGAGCAGTATATTGTAGGTCATAGATTTTATCCAGTTGCTTTTGTATGAAAAATTTATTACCCATCTGACCAAAACATCTTTGAAAAACCATCTGCTCTTTTTGGTAATACACCATCACTTAGAGGAGCCACTCTGCTGAATGCTGGTTTTAAAATCAGGTTAGTAATAATTACTAAGAATAAGGAAAGGTGGAAAAAGAAAACTACAGAAAATAATTCTAAAAGAAACAGGAATGTTAGGAAACAAATAATAGGAGAAACTTTACAGGGTGTTTTTAGTCATGATTCTTTTCCAAAGAAATAATTCTGTGATTCATTTTTCTCCTCTTAAAAACAGGCGTAGACTCAAATATTTTTCCTCATTTAGTTTAGGAAACTTAAGTATGATCCATAACATGGCAAATACACCGTGTGAGTCTATTTAAGCCATTGTGGTGGTACATGCAAAATTCGCTGTGGCTAAGCCCTTCCCTTCCTCACTAACAGTTAACAGTGATCAGATGAAAATCTGTGTGATGCCTCTAATGCCGAAGTCAGTGCTAAGAATATAAACCAATCATTTCGTGGCGGCCCTCCCCTGAGATGCATAATCACAGTAACAGTGGTGAGAGAGTGCATAAATTAATCACAAGCTGAACAGAGCATTGGGAAGCCCTCCTACAGGTGGATGAGATGTGTTGGTACATCATATGCCACTAGCTACATATTTCAGCGTACTTACAAGTGTCTTAAGAAACCAGTTCCTCTGCATGATAGTAAAAAGGTTGTTGGAAGAGAACTGCATCCTGGACAGGTATTTTCAAAATACCTATTGCATGACTGCCTGTCCTTCCTCATTTGATTTTACAATGTAGCATTTAGCTTTACGTCCTCTTGTCTCTGAGTGCCACTTTCTGTTTCAGAAACTAGGTGAA
Organism: Mesitornis unicolor; assembly: GCF_000695765.1. Classification (NCBI taxonomy): domain Eukaryota; kingdom Metazoa; phylum Chordata; class Aves; order Mesitornithiformes; family Mesitornithidae; genus Mesitornis; species Mesitornis unicolor. The sequence goes on along the minus strand of NW_010202811.1, from coordinate 23,274 downwards.
AGTATTCAGCAACTTCTTCTAGCAAAAATTGCAGTCTACTTGATGACCTTCTTAATAGTCACCGTGGCATGGGCAGCTCATGTAAGGTAGGAGCACAGTGTTTAACTCCAAAGTTAAACTGTTGTTTAAAGGGACAGGAACTAACCATGTCTGTGATACATTCCTGTCTTACTGATGTATTTCTGAATTGTCTTTTGTTGGATAATATAAAAAATTGATTGTAAAGAACCGCTACCCTAAGCAGTGAATAACTGTACTTTTACACCACAGTGATACAGAGAAAAACGAGCATTTTAAATCAGAGTTACTCTTCATTTTACTCCATATTCTAGATAGAATTAAACTTCTAATTATGCTAAAAAAGCATAAATTTGTAACTTGTATGCTACACAAATAGGGGAACAGACGTAGTACAACTGGCCTAAAACTTGTCTCTCCCAGTCCTCAGCAGTACTTCTCACAAAGTCAATTACAGTGTTGCAGATGCTGCATTTTATAGAGCTGTGGACACTGCCACCTGCTCATATCTTAGTAGTTGAAAAGAAGTTGACTTGCAGGCATCATAATGGAATGGGGAAAGTTTTTGTTTGAATTTTGAAATTTAGCAATGTTACTATATTCTTCCCTTAAGTGGTTTGACTGCATTCTGATAGAGCTGTGCAACCTGTAATTCAATACTTGAAGCCGATACTTCACATTAGTGCTTTTATCACATTACTTTTCTTTTCTTGCATAAGTAAATGGTGAGGCATAGTCTTTGAATGGTTTAGGGTTTTGTGGAGGGTGATTGGTTCTACTGATTATAAGTGACACTTCTGGGGATCAGGAATTTTATTACCAAAGTGTGGAGCAGTTTGGAAGAATATGAATTCTTTGCATAATGGTAACTATGTCGTGTCTTCAAGAGGAGTAATTTTAAGCCTTAAAATTCTGAAAATACTCTGGCCCTAACAGCACAAACTTGCCTCTGTTCTCTCAAGTAAAACTCAGAGAAAATCAGAATAGCTCTTCACAATGACATATGAGGCAAATAAAAGTCTGAGACTTTGGATGGACTCAGAACATCTGGATCTGCTCTGGAAGATCTGTGCCGTGTTACTGCGGGGCTCAGGTCCCTGCACAGCTTTGCTTCATCTGAAAAGCTAAAAGTCAGCATGGTGCCTATATATTTAATTTGGCATCAGATTATCAAATGGACTTGTTCATGTTCTGTGAACAGTGCCTGCTAGTGAAAGTCTAGTATGTGACTCAATGGATTAGAACTGACATCTGGATCACTTCTTCACAGAATAATTGGATCTTAACAATGGTGAAATTTACTTCAAAGTAAATATATTACTTGAAGTGTAGAGGAAGGATAGAGGGGGTAAAAAGCATTTTGCAGTATCATATGCCACTTATCCATCAAATAGAAATAAAACTCTTAATAACTGCTCCTTGGTTGCACTTGACTGTTAATATCTCGCTTTTCAAATTTTTCTAGCAAATTACTTCCATGTTTGAGCTAGTAAGTTTTGCTAGCACCTGGACTACTTGGATAAATTCTGGAGCAAAGGAAATCAGATTTCCCTGTAATATCATTAATATACAGTTTGTATGCAGTGTTGCAAAACATATTTTGGGAGCTAGCTTGTTAATGATATCTTGCCTTGCCTTTACAGGTTGTTTCAGGTTATAGTGCTTATAGATGATGTCCTTGCTCTTCTAAACCTGGTGAGTCTTGTCAGACATGCTGGATGTTTAACTAGCAAGTACAGGTCACTTTTTCTGAAGTCTGTATCTGCATATCTGGAAGTTTCTAATTTAAATAGTGCCACTCTGCCAGATTTCCAAGTCAGGAATCAGAGAGCTTGAATTCCTCCTTGCCAAAGTGGTTGATTAATAACTAACTTGCTTTTAACTTCCACATGTTTTACTATAAGCCAAAAGAACTTGTGCAGCAAGTTAGTCTGAAGTCCATCTGAGGGAACTGAAGAGGCACCTATGGCAAAAGCTTTTGACTCTGTTCATCTGTGTCCATTCTCTGTTCAAATTGCTCAGAAATTCATTCTGAAGCTTATTTGAAACAGTGGATTCTGTGAACCTTCAAAAACTGTCACTGAGAGACCGATCTCTGAATCAGTGTTTTGAGCTTTACACTTGCCTAAATCGTATATCTTAAAAATTCTTCATTTATTGGAGTATAATTTTTTAACGAGCCACCCTGTAATATCTTGGTTACTAATAGTTGCGATGGGATGCTGCACTGGTGAACATGTTTTTGCGTTCAGCTAGAGCTTTGTATTTTGGTATGTTATTTAAAATTCTTTTCTCTGACACTATGCAACCACACAGTTAATTTAATTTTGTTAATAAAAATACTGAGTTTAAACTCCATGAGATAACTCTACAGGAAATTACTTTTGAGGACTAGGTTAAGGCATGTAACGCTTACCTAATGTAGCTTTCAAAGCAATGCATTTCTTTGTGCTTGAGGTGGTTTTTGGGGTTTTCCTTGTTGTTGTTCTTTTTTTTTTAATTTGGCTTTTTAATGTATGAAATATTTGTGGTCAGAGATTAATGGTTTTGACAAATTGGAAGCAGATGTTTAGGAGATGTGGTACTTCTGGCATTGCTGCTTCAGAAAGAAGTCTTGTTAATAGTAAAACTTTTACCCGTGGTATTGGTAACAAAACTGAAGTGTTTTCTAAAATAAGCCTGTACAGTTTGGATAGCAAACATGAAAGATACGTATAGAACTATCCATTTGTTACAGTCAAAGCTCAGCAACTTCAGAAATGCGGGGTTTTTTTCATGATGCAGCATGATCATTTGATTTGTTTGTGTTGTACTCTCTAGTCACATTTTTAATGAGGGAATTGCTTGCTCTGTATTTTACCTAGAGTTTCAGCACACTCTTTTTCTTTTTTAGGCTTGTATGATGATCATAACTTTCTTGCCATATACAGTAAGTACTTTTCTAAAATTTGACACATGCTTAGATTACAGGAGTTATTTTTCTTTATGCATTTGGAAAGACTTTACTGAAGTATTCAGAAACCCAGGAGAATGTTATTATATAGAACCTGAATCCGTTGTAATAGTTAAGCCTTATTTTTTAAAAATACACAAGGACATGTTACAACCTTCAATTACTGCATATTATAGACCTGACAGAAAATGGCTATTCTAGAAGAAGTATAATTGTGGAAAGTCATCGTTTCCCATGGTTTCTTTTTAAAAAGCAGCTGTACTGAAAAATGTCAATGTTGCCTAATGACAACGCTGCATTTTATAGGGGAACTAAAACTGTGTTTTAAACTCCTCTTCAGATTACAGAACATTTTCCTTTTGTAATCACCTGACAGAGGTTTTGGTGTCACTTTTGACTTGTTCAGCAAGGTTGATTCTGGCAGCCAGTCATTCAGGCTCTTCTCAGTGACAGCCAATGACAGGACAAGGGACAGTGGGAGCAAGCTGGAGCATAGGAGGTTCAGCCTGAACATAAGGGAAAACTTTGTTACTGTGAGGGTGACAGAGCACTGGACCAGGCTGCCCAGAGAGGTTGTGGAGTCTCCTTCTCTGGACACATTCAAAACCCACCTGGACGTGTTCCTGTGTGACCCAGTCTAGGTGATCCTGCTCTGGCAGGGGGGTTGGACTGGATGAGCTTTCGAGGTCCCTTCCAACTCCTCATATTCTGTGATTCTGTGATTCATTTTTTAAATATGCAAATTTGATGTTCTGCACAATTCTGGTCAGATGACCTTTAGACCTAGCAAGAGTACTAGACATCATATTAGTAGTACAAAACAGTTACGTAAAGTGCAGCTTGACTTTTATTGTGTATGTAGAACAGATTTATATTACAGGTACCTGTTTCTCTGTGGATATATCTGTTGCATATTACTCTGCAAAGAATAAGGCTGTGATCAGTAAAACAATATCAGCAAGAGCACGTATTTTTACTTTGCCTTGAAGCTGAAATAATTTTTGGAAAGTTGTCAATGTTACCCTAATACTACTCCCTGCTTTCCCCACCCCCCCTCCATGAAGCTGCAGAAATTAACACAACAGAGAGCCATGGCGGTAGAGAAATTAAAAGATATCAAAAAGGTATCCTAATGTCAAGAATTTTCACAGCTATGACTACCTTGTCCACTGAAAACACTGATAAACTTTATGCTTAGCTACAAGCCATCTGTAGTTATTATGGAGACAAAGTGTCAGAGCAGTTAAGGTTTTGCAAGATGAACGTGAGAGCAAAGCCATCTCTCCAGATGCCTTTGGTTAGGATGTCTGCATGTATTTGTGGCTAGAAATTGCATTTAGTGGAACTATGTGGAAATGCAAAGTATTATTTTGTTTTCTGAGTTCCAGTATTGAATGAAGAGCGCTTCCATTTCTCTACTGTTATTCCTACATTGCTTCTTAATTAAATATTTGATCTAGTTGCATTTTTTTCTAGTTTTCCTTAATGGCCTCCTTTCCAGACGTACCTTTTGGCATTTTCCTGTTCAGTGTCTGTGCTGTTGTCATTGGACTTATACAGGTATTGGAGCTATCCATTTACATTTTCACTTTTAAATAGATTTTCTTGGTTAGAACTAAAATTGCATTTCTTACCTATGGGTATAAATTGCTAAAAGTCTTTTTTGTTTGTATAGCATTCTTTTTCAAAGTTGTGCCTGTTGTGAAAATATAGTATGTGTATATAAGGTGAAAGTTTGCATTGCCACTGTCCTGTGAAGCTGATTTATGCAACTAAATTGGCTGATCTCAAAGTCCAGAATAGTAATTCCTTTCTCACTTCTTAAAAATGCCTTGGGAAAATAGCAATTGACTTTCCCTGCTGACGTTCTTACTGAGCCACACAGCAATGGACGAGTGAAGAGAGGCTTTCAGCCTTGGTCCAGTGGCACTGTTTTTCTCCTGGTGCAGTGCCTTGTCGCTTTCTAGTCCTTATTGTGGAGGTCTTCATTCCTCTTCATATAAGATCCGTGGTCTTGAGAAGCTCTGCAGAGGAGACAAAAATCTTGACATGCAGTGTAATGTGAACTGTGTACAGCTTCTAACACCAGCCCTCTACGTGGGAGTGAAGAACAGGGTTGAAAGTGTTTTGGAATTTATTGAATTATAGTTTTACATTTTTATATTTGAAATGTTGCCTATACTTGTGTGTAGTAACTTCAGTAATGCTCTTCTTGCAGGCTGCAATAGTAGCATATGGGTTCTACCACCCACACTTACTGAATCGGGAAATACAGGAGTCTGAAAATCAGAATTTCTACAAACATCATATCTTAAAGATTATCCTAAGAGGACCACTTTTATGCTTTTTAGCAGCCATCTTTTCTTTTTTCTTTATTCCTTTGGTAAGTTCTCCCAGTTGACTGAAAATTTTGATGCCACAGTTTCTATTAGTTGTATTTAGGACTGTGTATTAAAAAAATAATATCCATGTTAAATATACAGGCTTCCTTAGTTGCCAGTTCTGTGGTGTTCAGGTAATGGTGGCTGCTATTTTGCGTTGAAGGTGCTCAGTTCACAGAAACCAGTCCGTAATTTGATCCATGAGTTTGGATAGTTTTGAAAGAATATTCTGCTACAATATTTGCTTTACTTGCTCTGTCTGATATTTTAAATGCTTCTCTTAATTAGAAGCATGTCTCCTAAACTGTAACTTAGCATCTTGCATATCGTAAGTAGGTCAGGTAATGTGGAAGGTCACATGAAATAAACATCGCATTGCACAGGCTGAAGACAAGTGAATATAATTGCTGCACTAACTCAGGGTGTAAGAGCAAATAGAAGAAGCAGAGCAGTTAGCCTGCATCTTAAAACGAATGTATTTGGCTAAGGCCTGCTCTTACGCAGCCTTTTTCTCTGCCCTCTTTATTAAATGGCAGTGAGTTGCTCCGACTTATTAATAGTTTTTATCTTTCTCAGAACGGCTGCTTGGAACTGAAATTTAGGTTTTGGATGTATCCTGAGCTTCCTTTTCTCTGTCCTTTTCTTTAGGAAAAGGTGGATTAAACTGAATTTCAAGAAAGATTCCTTGGGAATTAGCAATGTTTATATAATCCCTAAATTTGGAAGGAATCAGGTTGCTGTTGATAAAATGGACAACTATGAATCCAAACATGAAAAGGCCTAATTTTAATTTAAAATGTTTTCCTCTTATACCCTTAGTTCCCTCCTCTTCCTTGCCTTGTTCACTGGTGTATTTTATTTTAATATTAATAACAGTCAAATTAGTCTCCAAGGTGCTCTTGTGCTTAGACCTGTGCAAAGTTTGTGAACCACTTATAACCCACTGAGGTGTCTTTGGGATACAAGTAGTAGAATATCTCAAGTTGGAAGGGACCCATAAGGATCACTTGAGAGGGTTCTCTAACTTCCAAAGAAATCAGTGCTGCATTTTTGTTAGCAGAATTATTTCCCTTCTTGTTTTAGCTTGCTTCATTACTGGTACTAAATTAGCTACCAAAAAGCAGTATTAGGTTGCACATGTGTTATTCAGGAGGTGAATCTACTCTTCAGGTGAGCCATTAGCCATGAAGACAAGATTTGTTTCTCTCAATGTGATTATACCTAAAGATTGAAAGTAATAGTTTCATATTAAGATTGGAAGGTAATTTATATTTTGTTAACTACATTTAAACTGTGTTCATTTTTCCTTTCCATAGTCTTACGTATTTCTTGGGCTCGTAATTGTTTTTCCGCATCTCAGTCGATTCATTGCATGGTGTAAAACCAAGATTGTTGGTGAGTAACGATATTCATAGGATTACATCCAGGTATGTTAGGTTGTCAACATCCAAACAGGCTTGAATTAAGTAATTTTTACTTCCATTTTCAGTCTTGGAAAATAGTGATCTTATTGCCATGCTTCCAAATGATTTCTCCCTTGCTCCTTGGTTTCCCTGTGTTAGTGACTAGATTTGTGTAAGGCACAACACATTCAAAGATCATTTCTGATTTATCCAGAATATGCGTATGTGTGCACACACACACAGGTACATGAGTAATGGCTGCAGGCCATCTATCCCTTTTCCCTCCTGAAAAGGGAACGTGGGGATTGAAGAATATAGCAAGCAAGATCTATGCCTGTATCACTTTCTTCCCAGGAATACTGTATGGTCCCACATTTTTCAAACTGGCAAGCAGAGCACCTATAAATAAATTTTTTTCAGGCTAATTATCTGTTTAGGGTGTTACATCTCATTAATACAGCTGCTGTGGTCTGAAGGTATTTCTTCACACATGGCTTAGGTCAGCCTAAATCCATGCTTCCTCACGTTCCTTGGTTATGATCTTTCTGCCCACCTTGTGTCAGAACTAACAATAGCACAACTGCACCAACAGCCAGAGCTGCTCTTAAAATCTGCTGAGGAGGTTGCCAGTGCCAAAATAAATGAGAAGGTAGTATCTTGCAACCTACTCAGCCAAAAGGTAGAGTGTCCCTCTTTGAAAGCAATATAAACTGACCACAGAAACACTGAACAGATCATGTCTTTGGAATTGGCATTCCCAAGGTGATTCAGAAGAATAGCACCTTTGTGCTTCTGCTGTTTAGCCTAGTACAAGTCTGTCTGTGTACACTGCAAATGGGAACATACTTTTGACTCCCATATGCAGCAGCAATAATAGACGGGGAGGCAGAATTGCCCTAAGATGGCTAAAGCGAGACTCTCAGAGCCAGAGAATAAACACATGCAAATATTGCCTGTACCTACTGCAATGGGGGCACTTCAGTTTTCAGTCAGGTCATGTCTGTCCGTCTCACCCCATCAGATGGCTGACTTAAATTACTGCTCTATTGGCTGAGTTGTGATTACACTTGCTTTTCATTCTGTTCCTCTCCTTACTTCCTCTGTAAGCTGTAAGCTTTATCTTCCTCCAGGCTATACTCCTGAAGTGGTGCAGCTTGGCTGGCTGGGCAGTTCAGAGTCCAGTCTTTAGGGATGTGTTTGACATTTCCTGTAGAAGCTCCAGGACCCCACCTTTTGACCAAAGACTCTATTAATTTTAAAGGAGGCCATTTGATGTCCCACTGCAGCTCTTGTGCTCCAGTGAGGTTTTTCTCCCATGCAGTGTCAGTTCTCCACACTGTCTTAGAGGACTTACAGCTATTATGGCTTCCCAAGGCACAGCAGCTGATTTGTTTAGCTCAAATATTTTGTTCAGTTACAGCTTTGAGTCATTATTCACTTGGTGGAAATGACCTGCGATACATTTTAAAGTACAGGGCTTTTTTGTCCCTGAAGCACTTGTGCTTGTTGCACAAGTTCAGAGCACTTGTTGCTCTGAAAGCAACATGAACTTCAGGGAGAACACAGGGAGCACAGCTGCCAAAAAAAGTGCAGTGACTGACCTATGTGGATGAATGGCACCCTTCTTTTCCACAGAAAGATTTTGGCAGATGGGGAAAAAGAGAAAGGCAGGTCACAGTAGGTTTTTTAACTACCTTGTTTTATACTACCTGATTTTGTTGCTGATGTTTTGTACTACCTGATTAGTAAACATCTGGATTTGTTTCCAGGTCAGAGAGATGAAGAAGAGGCACACCATAGCTTAGAAACCTTCACTTTTTATCTCAGTGAGCCTCTGAGTAAGGAACGGGTAGAAGCATTCAGTGATGGAGTCTATGCTATTGTAGCAACCCTGCTCATTTTGGATATATGGTAAGGCTTTGTGTTGCCTCTTACACTGTGTTGTTAAGTACAGTATTAACTTTTGTCTGCATGTAATATTTGAGGAAATAAAATTAAAAAATACCGTCTTTGACTTACAAAACCTGCAGAGGTTACTTTAAGTATGATCTGGAGAGATACAGAACACAAACAAAGGATATTTCCTTCTCTGCAGACACACAAAAGCTGCCTGGATGTGTTCCTGGTGATCCTGCTCTAGCACCCAGACTAGGTGATCCTCAGAAGTCCCTTCCAACCCTTACCATGCTGTGATTCTGTGATACTTCTAGCACCCACATTTCAGCAGTAGTGATCATCAGTCTGTTTAATGCATCTTGGGGGCCAGGGGAGTGGTCTTGAAGAGCCAACCTTCCTTTAAGCTTAGTCATCTTTTCAGATAAAAGGCTTCTATCAACAAAATCTGTTTAGTCACTGTGGCAACTTCATTATATTAACCTAAAGGAATCCCAGCATACTTTCAGACATCCTTTCAAATTAATTTATCTGCAGGGCTGTTATTTTAAATGCTGTTTCTAAGTTACAAAGGAGTGGATACCTGTTGTTCCCTGCTTGCTCAGAGTAAAGCAAAATAGTTCAGGAATGCTCCAAGTGTGTTTTGTAATTATCATGCAAAATAAAGTAAGTTTTCTCTCCACAGTGAAGACAATGTTCCTGATCCAGGAGAAGTTGAGGAGAAGTTCCATGGCAGCCTTCTTGAAGCTTTAAGTGAATATGGGCCAAACTACCTGGCCTACTTTGGCTCATTTGTAACAATTGGTCTTCTGTGGTTTGTCCATCACTCACTTTTCCTTTATGTAACAAAAGCTACACGATTAATGGGACTGCTTAACATACTTTCATTGGCTTTCATTGGTGGGCTTCCACTAGCTTACCAGCTGACCAGTGAATTTGCAGAGAAGTCTCACAATGAAATAGAGGCCATTCAGGTCAGCTGTGTTATCACATTCTTTGCCAGCATATTTCAGTTTGCAATATGGACTACAGCCCTTCTCCATGAAGGGGAAACTTTGCATCCTTTTGCAAGATACGGTGGCAAGGAGCATGCCTTCATGTTTGCCAAGCTGGCTCTTTACCCCTGTGTAAGCCTCGGGGCCTTCTTTCTAACATGCTTGTTAAGTGAATTTAGCACAGCCATTTTCCATCTCATGCAGATTGTAATCCCATTTGCTTTTCTTGCCTTGCGCATTTTTGTTAGAATTTCTTTAACAGTCATAAAGTCTGTGATGTCTCTGTCCAGACGGAAGGTTGTGTTGTTAGAAGAAGAGGAGGCATGTTTGTCTCCTACTGAAACACTGTCCTAAATTTCTGCGCAGTGCATGTGAAGTTGTTAACTTCAGTTCTTCTAACTAACGTTATCTTCGTGTGTGGATTATATTGATCTAAACCATGGCCTACATTGGCCATAACTGGGGGATATTTAAGCTTTAGCTGATCATGCTTGAGACCCTTTGTCCAAAACCTGCTATTGAAACAAATGGGTAAATAGGGGAGACAAAGAAAAGCATGTTCCCCTGCCTTTTGAATTACCCTTTTGGAAAAAATACTGCTTGACATGTAACTGCAATGATATCAGTTAAGAAGTGTCCAGATGCCCAGCAAAATGCCCTTTTTACTTTCATATGGTAGTTGTTGGGGCAGCCAAACGCAGGTACAGAAACTGGTTGTGGTGCTGTAAGCTAGGGAGTGAGGCTTGGAAGGCATGTAGACCTCTGGATTTCTGGATGGTGGATCATGGTAGGACATTTGTGCATACAGGCTACACAGATTTTAAATTTAAGGTTTAAGGTTTAAAATTAAGGTTTTTTTTCAATGGTTACAGAGTCTTTTCTGCATAGTCACAAACCTGTGATAGCATTTCAAAAGCTACTTGTGTTTGAGTGGCTCTGAGCATGAGTTTAGATGGGAGTTGCAATTGTGACTGATAAGGAGTCGTCCAGGCTACCTGAACACAAGTTCTTCAGGCATGTCTGTTCTTTTTTAAAAAAGGTGTATTTAATAAATGAGGATTCATGTGGCTGTGTATCCAATATTTGAACCAGGGAAGATATTTAAAGAGCTGAAAGACTAGAGGTAAATTTATTTTCAGTTCTGAAGCAGCTGCTCATCTAAAATGAAAGGTTTAGATTTCTTAGGCCATTTGTGTCTGTTTTCATGCCTACTGAAAGGAACGTCCTGTTATTCTGAAGGCATAATGTCATCTTCAGAGAGAGTATAAGACATTCCTGCCACGTGTTGAGTTCTGCATCAGGTAAGGAGTTTTTTTCCTAAGTAGAGGCTAACTAAGTGATCCCACAGATTCTAAGTCTCAGCAAGACAATAAAAGAAATTAACCCTGTAGAAAGCTTTATGCTTATCAAACATTACCTTGCAGGGAGCTGTACAGGAGTGGGCAAAATCATCTACCCTCTGGCTGCTCTGGAAGCCTTTACATTTCTTTTTTGGTGGAACTATTAGTTTGTATCTTGAACTGTCTTAGTGCCTGATAACTTTAACGTCATGTTTAAGGACATTTGAGGGATTTTGTTGTTCCTCTTAAAAAATTTAAAATACTGTGGCAAAGAATGCCTTGAGTAATTGTTAGTGAAAGCAAATTCAGATCTCTCATCTCAGCTGAAAAAGCACTTCTGCTTTTTGATTGAAGCACCTTGGTAATGTGTAATTGTTGTATTATGTACTTCTTGTGAGAGAGTATGTTCAGATATTCAAGGGGTTTTATACCTGATTGAGGTTAAATGACGTGCAGTAGGTTCTGCATTTTGTTGTGTGTCGCTGGGTTTTTCTGATACTTAATAAAAGCACTTTTGGTTCTATATGGTTTTGTTTCTAATGTGCAGCGGGCACATAATAAATGGTGAATATGTGTATTTGTAATAAATTTCAATTAGTGAACAAACTAAGCTTCTAGCTCTTTATTTCTGCTCTGCAGATGCAACTTAAATCTGATGTCTACAATGAAAATTATGTAGGACATCTTTTAATTTTTTTTCTTTAAAATCATCAAGGTCCCTTCCAACCTCAACCATTATGTGATTTTGTATGAAACACCCAAAAGCTTTTAATGTGAAGTAAAGAATTGTTGATTCTACTTCTGTTAGTACTTGAAAAAAATGAGACCTGAAACTGAATCTGACTGAGGAGCCGAAAATTTTTTTAGTATAAAACAAAGAAGCTTGTATATGAGAATAATTGGGTCTTCAAAGCTGGAACCTGGTGTTGAGACACAGAAAGCAAAGTCATAAAGATGAGGAGAACATAAATTTTGTCCAGCAGGACACATGGTCCTGCAACTCATCAGTGATTGGAGGACTCGTAAATCAATTTCTTTGCATTCCCTAATGATCATATCCCTCAGAAGAAGTTACAAGACTGAAGAGAGGCCAATCCAGCCCAAAGAGGTGCCAAATGTTGGACTGTTGCCTAATGAAGATGAAGTCAGCAAAAACTGTGAAAACTGCTGCAAATGCAGCAGGGGAAGATCGTGACCACCAACTCGCAGACCATTGACTCAAGAAACACCCCTGACCCAAAAGAAAGTGGGCACTGCACGTGCGGGCTCAGTAGCATGAAAAGCATGAAAATAACAGACCAAATAGAAAGTAGACGAAGTAATTTTGTTCCAATTAATGTAGTTTTAGGTGTTTTGCTAATCATGTACTAGGGTAAATATGGTGTGTTTTTTACAGGTGGTGTGCTTGATTTGTGGAAATCCACTCAGTACCCAGCCTTGTGCAACTCCGAAATAAACAATGTCTCCTCTCTAAACATACTGTGTGTGTTTTGGGAGTTCTTTCAATTTCAGGTAACAGTTTTGGCACCCCAGATGGGACTTTAACTTTGAAACCGGACTTTGATCGACACCTGCTACCACCGGAGGAATTGCGAGCCAGACTGCAGCGTGCACTGGAGGATTTTTCCAGGGACTCCTCTTTGCAATTCCCTGGTGGGTGGTAAGTGACACATTGATACTGGGATAGAGACATTGTTAATCCTGTTTATTTAAGATAACTGGTTCTGGTCTGGTAACTGGTATCTCTCCTGCACTACTACGGTGATAACCGGAGCAGGCAGAGTCTGGTTCTGGTTTGGGACATTTGCATTTGTTGTATTATGGGTTATAAGAATATTATTGTGCTGTGATATATTGAAAATTATTTACAGATGGGAAGTGCAACTTCTTGCATGTAAGAAGGAATACCTCAGGCTTCCCCACTGAGTTGTATTTTGAAACATTGGAAAAAGTTTGGAGGTGACCCTCTAACATGGAAATAGTCAATTGATTATTGTAACCAATGGTGGCCAGTATATGTATTAGATGATAAAGAAAAATGGCCAAAGAATGGAACCTTGAATTATAATACTATGTTGCAATTAATGCTGTTCTGTAGAAGAGAAAGAAAATGGGATGAAGTACCATATGTGGATTTGTTTTTCACATTGCAAAATTATTATAAAAGCAGAAAAGAATGGGGTCTCATAGCCAAAGATGCAAATATTTAAGCTTTGGAACAAAACACCTAAATGCTGTTGTTCTGCATGTAGCATTGGTGAAAGGTGTAAGAAATACTAGGAGCCGACCTGAGGGGGAAGAGAATGTAGATGTAGATTTACTGGTGGCACCGAGACATAGAGGTGGTCAGAGAGAGGATTTTCATGGTGAAAATAGGGAAGTTGACAGAGGTGTTTGTGAAGCTGATGAAGAGGAGGACAAGGAACCTGAAAGAAATTATTTTAGCCCTGTAGCAAGAAGAACTCGGAATGGGGGGGCAGTACTGGAAGCACCTTTGAGACAGGCTGTGGGACCGATGGGAGAACCGGTGTGGGTTGAAGTTCCTTTCTCAGTGACAGATTTTAAAGCTTGAAAATAGAAGCCTGGGATGTACAGGGAGGATCCAAAAAGAGTGGCAAAAGTATTGGAAACTTAAAGAGAATCATGATCCAGACTGGAAAGATGTACAGGTGGTCCTGAGTTTGTTGTTAACATATGAGGAACAGAGAGCTGTTACAGCTGAAGCTAAGGAAGCAGAGAGAGTGCACGCTCAGGATGCACAGGCAGGAAAGACTGAGGATCATTTTCCCACCAACAACGCGAATTGGGACCCTAACAATTGGCCACACAGAAACTTGTTAACTGAGTATCAAAGATTAATACTGTTTGGGGTGAGGAATGTGATCCCCAAACCAAAAAAATCTGTCAAAACTATATCAGGTGGTGCAAGGGAAAGATGAGACTTCTTCAGCTTTTTTGAACAGATATGCGAAGTACCTAGAAAATGGACAAATTTAGACCTGGAAAATAAGGATGATACATTAACATTTGTGAATTTGTTTGTGGGACAGGCAAACCCTCCTATTAGGAGGAAACTGCAAAAACTTCAGGGTGCAAAAGCTAGATCCCTTGAAAAGTTGATGGAAGTAGCATGAAAAGTGTATATCAACAGAGAAGAAGAAGAGAAGAAGAGACAAGAGAGAGGACAGGTTAAGGCTCAATTGTTAGCAGCAGCAATTATGGAAGGGAATCAGAGAACTGGTAAGATGAACAGAGACGAGACTACAGGCAAAATTGCCTTCCTGTGAGAGGAAATAGTGGAGCTTCACACGGACCTGGGGCAGGCAGGGTTTTAGATAAAGATCAGTGTGCTTTGTGTAAATAAAAAGGACATTGGAAAAAGGAATGCCTTCAGAAACAATTACAGAAAAAATTCACCAGAAATCAGGAAAATCCTGAGGTGGCAAAATTTCTTACCTTGGATCACGATTCAGATTGACAGGGACCAGGGGGTGACTTGAAAGTTTCCCCAACAGAACCCCTGGTTACCCTAAAGTTGGGGGATGATAAAATTGATTTTTTAATAGACACAGGTGCAGCTTTTTCAGTATGAAATACCTGCAGAGGTAAATTAAGTGAACAAAACATGTCTGTTATTGGGGCCACAGGGAAAACGGTGGTGAAGCCTTTCTTCCAACCGATCAAATGTGGAACTGGGAATTGAGTATTTACTCACCAATTTCTAGATGCTCCTGATTGTCCAGTACCTTTGTTGGGAAGGGATATGCTCAGCAGACTAAATGCTCAAATTGTCTTTGAAAAAGGAAAAATACAGGTGCAGATACCAGGAGAAAAGGCCTTGGAAGTGCAAATGTTTATATTCTAGGAAGGAGTGTAAGAGACATCAGAGCCTGAAACTGATCCAGAAGAGGTGTTGAATGAAGGAACCTCCTTGGTGTGGGCCTCCGGGATCCCAGGTCGCTCCCACGCAGCAGAAGCAGTAAACATCTCATTGAAACGTGGAGCTCGACCTCTAAGATGAAAGCAGTATTCTATTAAGCTAGAGGAAGGAAAGGTTTAGAGACTTTAATAGAGAATTTTATGGTCCATGGGTTGTTACAGGTTTTTTATAACATTCCAATCTTGCCTGTAAAGAAACCTTACTCAAATGAATATAGCCTGGTTCAGGATTAAAAAGCAATAAACCAAATTGTAGAAGATTTTCACCCAGTGGTACCAAATCATATGCCTTGCTAACCACAACTAAAAAGACAGATTAATGGTTTACAGTATTGAACTTAAAGGATGCCTTCTTTTGCATCTCTGGAATCTGAGAGTTAAAAGATACTTGCCTTCTAGTGGGAAATTCCAAAAACTGGCCGGAAAACCCAGCTGTGTTGGACTGTTCTTCCACAGGGATTTAAAAACAGCCCTTCAATTTTTGGGACCAACTAGCCAAAGAATTGGAGAAATGGCAAAAGGAGAATGCAGAAATAACGTTGTTGCAGTATGTGCATGATATCCTTCTAGGAACAAAACCATTAGAAGACTCTATACAGTATACCATTGACCTTCTGAATTTCCTAGGAGCAGCAGGATACAAGGTTTCAAAGAAAAAGGCACAGATCACACAACAAACGGTGACTTATTTGGGTTCGCCATCACCCAAGGTCAGCGAAGCCTCGGTCCTGAGAGGAAGGAAGCAATTTGCCAGATACCAGAACCTGAATCTAAAAGGGAGCTGAGAGCATTCCTGGGAATGGCCAGATGGTGTCGTCTCTGGATTATTAACTTTGGACTGACAGCAAAACCCCTTTACGAGGCTGTAAAGGGCACAGGAGAATTCCTTGAATGGATGCCAGAATGCCAAGCAGCTTTTCATCAGTTAAAACAAGCTCTAATGTCAGCTCCAGCCCTGGGACTCCCTAACTTAGAAAAACTGTTTGAACTTTTTGCAAGTTCAAAAAAAAAAACCAAAACATGCATGTTGCATTGGGAGTCCTAGTCCAAAGGACTGGGACATGGAGAAGACCAGTATGTTACTTTTCTGAACAGCTGGATGAAGTGAACAAGGGCTGGCCCTCTTGTCTGAGAGCTGTGGCTGCGACTGTATCACTCATTCAGGAAGCCAGAAAATGGACTTTGGGGCAGAAAATAACAGTACAAGTGCCTCATGCTATAACAACAGTTTTGGAACAAAAATGGGGGACATTGGTTATCCCCCAGCTGGGTGATGAAATACCAAGCTGTGCTATTGGAACAAGGTGATGTGGACTTAAAGAGTAACAACTACTCCGAATCCAGCAACTCTGTTGTCTCTATCCAAAGAAACTGAATTGGAACACGATTGTTTAAAAACAATTGAGCAGGTATTAAAGTAGAACTGATCTGAGGGATAGATCTTTAGACTCAGCTAATTTAAACCTGTTCATAGATGGAAGCAGCCAAGTCATTGATGGAATTCGAGAGGCAGGATATGCAGTTGTTTTGGAAGAAAACGAATTGGAAGCAAAAGCCCTTCCAGCTAACACTTCTGCTCAAAAGGCAGAGCTGACTGCCTTAATCAGAGCCTTGGAGCTAACAGAAGGAAAGACTATAAATATATGGACAGACTCTAAATATTTTTTTGGAGTAGTTCATGTACATGGAGAAATTTGGAAAGAAAGGGGTGTCCTTTCATCACAAGGAACACCAGTTAAATATGGAGAGCTAATAAATTATTACAGGCCATAAATTTACCGAAACAAGTAGCAATCATGCATTGCAAAGCTCGTCAGTTTGGAAGTGCTCCTGAAACTGTAGGGAATTGGTGGGCAGACCTGGCAGCCAAAAGAGCAGCAACAGAACAAATATTGGGAATATGGCCTGAGAAGTATGAAAAATTAGGGACTACCAGCATATAACAAAGATTATCAATTGGCTAATTTGGTAAATGCAAGAAAGAATGGAGAAGGATGGTGGATCACAGAAGATGATCGAGTGATAATACCTTCAAACCTCATGAGAGAGATTATGGAAAAGGAACACAGAGAAACATGTTGGGGAAGAGAAGTGCTTATGGACAGTGTTAAACTCCACATCTTAAGTGCTGGAATGGGAGGTATAGCCAAAAGCATTGTCAAGAAATGTGAGACCTGTCAAAGAAACGATCCCCAAATCCTACCTAGACCTCCACCTGGCAAAAACAGAAAGGGAAACACACCTGGTGACTACTGGCAAATAGACTTCTCAGAACTTCCCAGACAAATTTAGTATTGGTATTTATTGGTACTGGTGGACACTTTTTATGGATGGCCAGAAGCCTTTCCCTGTCACACCAATCAAGGAGGTAGTTAAGGTATTACTAAAAGAAATAATTCCTCGGTTTGAAATACCAATTGGAATGTCTTCAGATAGGGGGCTTCATTTTGTAGCAAGGGTGATTGATTCATTAGCAAAAATAAGAAATAGAAATAAGGTGGGATTTACATACACCATGGAGGCTACACTCTAGTGGGAAAGTAGAAAGGATGAATCAAACTATTAAAAGACAGCTAAACCAAATTTGTCAGGAAACTCAGCTAAAATGGCCAGATGCTCTCCCATTGGCACAATTGAGAGCGAGAATTACACTGAGGTCTAAGGAAAAGGTTAGCCCTTTTGAAATATTATACAGGAGACCTCATCAAAGTAAAAATCATGAGCCAGGAACAACAGAATTAATTGGAAAACAGTATCTAAAGCAATATGTGATGTCTCTAGGGAAGCTTCTGTCTTCTCTTAACAGAGAACAACTACAGAATCTACAACTGAAGACACCTTTGGGCCTGGATACCACAGTCCATGAATTTCAGCCAGGAATCTGGGTCTACCAAAAAGATGAGGTTTGGCCAAGTTGACATATCAGGAAAACCCATGGGTGCAGAATATGCACTTCCAAATGATCCAGAAGAAGATGAAAATTGTGCAACTGTGACTTATTTGGGGTTCACCATCACCGAAGGTCAGCAAAGCCTCGGTCCTGAGAGGAAAGAAAACAAGAGTGGTTTAGGATAATTCTGACAGCTTTGTTAAGTTCTGCATTTCAGAACAAGGCATTAATTTGAATTGTGTGATTCTCCGGTAGAAAGAACATTCCAAACCCCCCCCTGTAACGAGCTGCCCTTTAACAGACCAAACAACGACCACAAGCTTCCCGCTTTAGGACAATTAAAGTGGAACGCAATGACTTTTATAGCGACCGAAGAATCACGTGGTCCTGCCGGCAGCCCCGCCCCC
>NW_010202811.1:4643-4871 GCF_000695765.1 Mesitornis unicolor | reverse complement strand
GACGGGCGGAGGGCCGCGGGCAGGGCTGGGCTGGGCGAGGCCAAGCGGTGCGTATGGGCTGAGCGAAGAGCGCGTTCTTGTTTCTGCTTCCGCAGTTCACCCGGTACTCGGCCCTGCTGATGGGGATGATCTACGGCAAGAAGCGCTACGGTGAGTGCGGCGCCCCAGGCGGCCTTTTTCTCCTTTCCCCCGCGGCCCTCAAGGGCACCTTGAGGCAGGCGGGGTGGG
>NW_010202811.1:0-4612 GCF_000695765.1 Mesitornis unicolor | reverse complement strand
CGCAGCCGCAGGCCCGGCCGCCATTTCCACCTCCTTTTCCGCCACAGCGAGTGCTGCCTTGACCTTGCAAGGTGTCCCTCGAAGAGGGGCTCTCGCTGGTTATAAGTCACGAATTCTTATGAGATGTGCCTATGTGCCAGTGAGACTCCTTTTTTGTCCTTTCTGAGTGAGCTAGCAGTGCAGAGCTTTCTGTCGTGTTGTAGAAATTGTGTTTTAAAGCAAATGTGTTAATGGCAGACTACCTAAAGCCTGTCGCTGAAGAGGAGCGAAGAATAGAGGCTGAAGAGAAAAAGAAGCGTGAAGAACTTGAGAGGATTGCAAAAGAGCTTGCAGAAGGTAGTGCCTCAATTTAATGTATGCGTCCCATGCCAAAGCACATGCTGGTGTGAGGGTGGACAGCTGTTCTACTGCAGTGTTTTTAGAAGAAATTCAAGCTTACAGCCAGTGGGCTGCAGACTTGTGTGGATCCATGAACCAGTGGGTCGTGTCATGTGAAGGGTAAATAGTGCTGCTGTTCAACAGGGTCTTCAGAATGTAGACGTTAGTAGAGGAAGAGTTAAAACCACTTTTGCAACTGAACAGGAATTGTTAAATGGCTATCTGAATTTCCACTGAGAAAACAAGCTGTTAAAAGCTGCTGGTTATTCTCTGAGGAATAGCTGAAACTATATAGTAACTGTCCTCAGATGTCCCTTATTCAGCTGAATGCAGCAAACCTTCATAGATTCTACATTCCCCCTTCTCTGTGCAGTACAGAGGTCTCACAAATGTGACTGATGATTAAAACCAGAAGTAGCAGCCAGCTGCTTGTGCTTGCAGCTCACACTGCTAAGTGGTGTCAGTAGTGTTGAGTTAGCGGTCAACTTCATTTGCTGTATCTGCCACATGAAGTGAATATGCTGAAAGTGGTCAGCTGGGCTTATTCCTGCTTCTTTCTCATTCCCTTCCAGCCTGTGGTATGTCTGCTGCAGTATGCTTTCCCTCATCATTAAGATTATTTCTTGGGTCCTCTATGTATTTCTAACAGAGAATTCTCCCCTACTACCACCACCTTACAGGGGAGTGTTCTCTCTAGCTTGAATTCACTTAGGTTTTTTAGGTGGACTTACAGTTTGGAAGAAGATTAATTAATAAGCCAAGCTGTTCTTGGTGTAGCTACATGTTTAGTAACTTTCCCTGTGAAGTAGTGACATTCGCATTGTCCTAAACAAGACTAATGTTGAACAAAACCCTGTGAAATTAAATGAACTGCACATATGTAAGATTAAATATGTGAGTTGGTGAACTGTATTGCTTACTAGCGATAAAGCTATTTGGCACAGCTGTTTTACCATCTTCAATATATGATCTCCATTGGTCATGGACTAAATAAGTGGATCTTTCAGGTGACTTCTAGTTTTGCTGAAACTTTGTATTTTTTGAGCTAGAGGTTATACAATGGTGTTGCTACTCCCCTTTATAATTCTGTGAATATTTCTTTGGGATGTTTGATCTGTTTAAAAGTGTCACATAGATTTTTGGTGTGGTTTTCATTTAGAAAAGCAGTTGTTAAAACTTCATTCAGTGCAATGCAGTTGTTGAAGATTGTGCTTTAAAGATGAATAACTGGACATATCTGTAATGATAGCTTTTTCTGGGCTTATTTGAACTGTCAGTTCAGAAAGCTGTCATTTACTAATGAGTAAGCCAAAATAGTGCCTTTACCTCAGAGCAATGAAATACACTTCATTTGAATAAGTGGAACTGGGAGTCATAAAAACTGGCTAGAAAGAAACTGCATACTTAAAGGGAGCCTTTGATGCCATTAGTGTTTTGCATATTTTAGAACTGCATGAGAGTGACTAGTAATCCTAACTGTCTTTGTTTTTTCTTCCCTTCTAGCAAGTGAAGAGTCTATACTAAAATGAACAAAAGATTGGATCTTAATATCTCACGTGGAAATACATGGCTAATCTCTGAGCTGTTCAGCGGTTGGTGGACTCTGCATGCTATTCTATCAATAAAATTCTTACAATGCTTCAGTTGGTATTTTTTCAGTGAATTGCACAGAACAGCAGCAGAAGCATTCACAGAATGTGACAGGAAGCATTTGTCAAGAGCTGGCTGTTTCCTGCAGCTGAAACACCTCCAGCAACAGCCAGTTGCTACATCTTTTATTCATAGGTAATGTTTGTGGTCAGAAAATACATACAGTTCAATAGATAGGTGGGCAGAGGTGGGGGGGCTGGCATGGCACTGGCTGCCTGAACCTAGCTATTAAATAACTTCACTGGGGAGTCACTGCCATCTTTTTTCACCGTTATCACAGTGGATTACTGCACAAGTCTTGCATTTGACACTGCAGTCAAATTTCATTGTGACTTGTCAAGCTATGCCAAGATCTTAGGGATGGGTGCTGACTCACTAGTCAGTTGTATCTAAACACATAACCTTTTCACGTTTAACAAATGGCCAGATGTTCCACAAAATTAAGTTATGGTCTAAGTGTAGTCTTGTATAAGAAGTGACAGGCTATGCAGATGACCAGAGTTTAAAAAAAAAAGGCTTTTCATGAGACATTGACTCTGCTTTTAGCGTGCAAACTGCTAAGTCATCTCAGCTGTACAGACCCTAGATGTCCCAGAAGAAGGTAAAAAGCCTGTCCCTGTAGATTGTTGTGTTGAGTGACTTGTTTTGTGTTCTTGTTTTTCTCACTATAAATAATACTAATAACTCAAAAGAGGTTAAGATGGGATACTTTGAAGGAGAAAAGGGGAACAGAAAATCAGCAACGTCTTGTCATGATTGAGTTTTTAGTTGTTTCTTGGCTTGAATGTGTACCTCATAGTACTGAAATAGTTAGATGTTGCTAATGAAATTAAAGCTCTAGACTGGCAATTAATTTAAAATGTTATTAATGTCAAATTGAAATAATGCATTGTATCCTGACCTCTTGGGATAATGGGCTGTGTTACATACTTAAAAGTCAATATTCTTCCAAAAGCCTCTTTTCAGGAGCTGTACATTAGGTCTGAAGTGCTGGAAAACTTTTTTTTTTTTAAAGCACTGATGCTCAGCCCATGTCTGTGCTGCTAATGTGTAACCTGTCAAATGGTGGTTATATGAAGTGCTACTGAAAAAACACTGAAACTCAACACCTAAGATTCAGCTGCGCCTCAGTGCTTTAACAAAATGTGGTATAACAGGATACTATTTACTTCAAGCTGAAATACCTTTACTACTGTTTTGTTACGGGCTGGCCATAGAGGTGATTGCTGTTTTTATGTTTGGGTTGCTGGAGCTGGACCTAGTTTCTGGAACAGCTGTGGCCTGCTGCTCTCCAGAGGGCTAAATGTGCTCACCTTTACCTGCTCCTGGTGTCCCACATTGAAGTGTGCTGTGTGCTAGAGAGGGGAGTTTCATCTTCCCCTCCTTTTACTTCTGCTGTGGTGGTTGTGCCAGCAGTGTTTTAGTTCCCCCCAAGGGCAGTGTGACTGCTGTTAGAAGGGCTGAGCTGGTCCTTCCTGGTGCTGATGTTGGATCCCAGCATACACCGTGGGGTAAGAGGTCTTTCCGTAGACTACACTCAATGCAGTAGCCATACGTGGAATTTTGCTTCTTGCCTAGCTCTAGGATCATGAATGACTCATCCTGAACTCTCCTGTTGCTTTTCGCATTGTGCCTTCGTTACTCTCCTTCCCCTGGAAGTTGTCCTGCATTTGGGGCCCATGTCTCTAGTAACTTAGCTAACAACTGCTGGACTGGGTTCTAAATGCAAAGGGGATGGGTTCTTTGCATCCAAGGATGTCTGTCAGACCTATAGGAATTAGGGTATAAGAATCCCATGCACAGGATGATGCAGAAGTGCCACCCTTTCCATACCGTCCTCAAAACCTGGCTGCAGGGCCAGGCAAGAAAGCTGTCCTTGCAATACCTCTTACATTAGGATGAATTCCCATGTGGGTGGGAAAGGTACCACAAACCTCATTACAGCTGTCCTACAATGACCAAATTACTGCTTTTGCCATCTCATTTTCTTCAGGCAATAGATTATCAGGTCTGTACAAAAAAAAAGCCAATGCCTAACAGCTATAGTAAGCTTAACACTGCAGCAAGACTTGAGTACCTGTGAAAATTAATACATCTTACGGCATCACCTAGGAATGTTAACATGCAAAAGGATTGAAATAGGTAAGTAAATTATTTTAAGAGAAGGTCTTAAAACTAATTGGGTGAACTGATTGTTGTCTTCAGCTGAGGGAGACTGTGGAAAAGACAGCCTCATACTCCTAGGTGCATGGCAAAAGGACAGCCCCTCTGCTTAATGCCAAGGCATGCAACTCATCTACGTGGAGGGTAGATCTGAGATGAGGGGCTTGAGTGCTCCCTCAGTAAGTTAGCAGATGACACTGAGTTGGGAGGGAGTGTTGATCTGCCTGAGGGTAGGAAGGCTCTGCAGAGCAACCTGGATAGGCTGAATCCATGGGCTGAGGCCAACTGTATGAGCTTCAACAAGGCCAAGTGCCGGGTCCTGCACTTCGGTCGCAATAACCCCATGCAGCGCTACAGGCTTGGGGACGAGGGGCTGGAAAAGACCTGGGAGTGTTGGACAGCAGGATGACCATGAGCCAGC
>NW_010202810.1:0-17536 GCF_000695765.1 Mesitornis unicolor | reverse complement strand
ACAAGCTACCACACCCGCGTCACTAGCTGCTGAGATGATTGCCAGAGCTGCTTTAGAGCTTGCTAAGTTGATGGGTGGGTGTTGTGAGGTGTCAGAGGACTTATGTGGCCTCCTGTGAAGAGGACAGTGAGGTGCGAACCCCGAGGCGGGAGGTGGCATCCTTGCTGGTGATGACTGTTGGACCTTCTCCTTTAGCATTTCCATTGCTGCTGTCTCATCTGTGCCTCCTGACAGAACGGCTTACGTATAATTGTGTTTCAGGCTTTCTCTTTGTTTAAATATCTTCATGACTGGCAACTGCCTTCTGGCAGTGCCTCTCTCTCAGTTTTGTGCTAATCAGAGTGTGCCTTGCATGAGCTGAACCTCTCAAAACCTTACCGCTGCTTCGAGAACTCCTTGTCTGTATTTATTGGTCTTTTGGGTGGGATATAGGAGGAGCTCTGAGGAAAAAAACCTACACAATTGTAAATAGTTAAGATGAATGTTAGGAATAGGATTGAATGAGAATCAAGTGTTTTATTTTGTCCTCTGCTTCTCCCTGGAAAAACCTGTGGTTTCTGGTTCTCATGTGCAGCATTGTCTTACTCAAAATAATAATTTTGAGCATTGTGATGAGATGCAAGGTTTATTATATGCTATCATAGATGTCATCTACTTGTAGTAAACAGATATACGAAGTGTATGGGACAAGAGTTCTGATGCATATATTTAATTATAGATAATGCAAAAAGTGTCAAAAATATTTTATTGAGATAAATTCAGTATAATACAGTATTTTCATAACTTCTTACAGGCCTATTTAGTTAGAGTGGATTTGGTTTATGGTTGAGGGTTTTTTTATTTATTTTTAAATGGTGGTGTTCATTGTAATTTCTTTTTTAAACAAGACCTTAAAATATTGGGTTTGTTTGTTCTGGTGGTTTTTTCTTCGGTTTTATGTTGTGGGTTTGGTTTTGGTTTTTTCTGGTTTTTTTTTTGTTTGGTTTTTTTTGTGGTTTTTTTTTTTAGAAATAAGATGTTTTAAGTCACTTGCAAAATTCAAGTTTATAATCTGGCTTAGTTCCTTTTACAGAACAGTAAAACTGAAGTAATTTTAGTAATTCTAAATATTGCATTGATTTTCAGCATTTGCATTTATGCTGTATGGTTCTGATTAGGAACAAACGCCTAACACAAGGGAACAGTTTGGTTCTCTGTAAAGTAAATGTCATCTTCCGCTCCCAAATGCAAGCAGATTCAAGGAAAAATAACTGCCGGCTGGCCGACGTGCAGCAAGCTGCTGCACTTTCTCTCCGGCGTGGCGCTGAGCTGTTCCTAGGATCTGGCAGGGCTCAGGAGCAAGGAAAGGTCCTTTGCAATCAGCCAGAGGGATCTACTGAGGCTTTTGTCTTCCAGGTTACATTATCTGTATGTTCCTGCTCAAACTGGGAGTGTTCCTCACTAAGTAGATACATTGCAACAGGGAGAAGTGCTGTTTATGTCCAAAAGTCACAAAGTTGCCAGTTTTAGGGCAGTTTTAGCAGAGAGCTGTCTTCCCTTGGACTGTGTATTTAGACAGTACTTCCACACTGATTATATGTTCCTGCAGATTTGAATGTTTCTTTTTTCATGTGATCTGAATCAGAGTTTTCATTGCTGGAATATCAGGCTCATTGAAAAGCTTAGTGCTCCCCTACTTCTAAAATGAATTGTAAATTTTCTAAGGAATTTACAGTAAAGCTTTTTTTCTGGCTATTGAATTGGGGAGTAACATCCATGTGAGCACAGTTAGTGTGCATTTTTTTTCACTGATGGTCACATAATATTTTAGTTCCCAGATATGAGAGGCCTGAAAAATAGTAGGACCTGAAGCAGTCCTAGGTATATGAAAAGCTGGAAAACGAATTTTCCTTAAAATCTGATATTGCAGAATATCTGAATTCTTTCACCTTTGCCAAAGGAGGTCATTAATAATCCTCTTGAGATACACAGTATTGATTCTAAGCTCCACATAACCCTGCAGCCTCCTATATGAGAAACGACTGTCATCAGGTGGTTTACTTGTAGGATAATAAAGTCCTGGGTAGGAAAGAGAACTGGTTCTTACAAACAAGTGGGGTGGATGGGTAAAGTGAAAAAGGGAGAAATATATATATACACGTATATATATATGCCTTTGATATATTTTCTCCTATTGTCTCCAGTGGTATTTTTGAGTTTTCAGTTGTTTTGCAGATTGAAACAGAAAATATTTCTGAAGTCTCGGAACGCTGCTACAGGATGAAAACTAGATTTCTGCCTTTATGTTGTGTTAGCTTGAGATACCATGTATTGTATGTTAGAAATACAGCTTTAAGCCATGGTTGATCAGTTGTCTCTCAAAGGTCTGCTTATCAGATCCTGCTTTTGGAGGGACTAAGCTGAAGGCAGGCACTGTTGTTCCTGTAGAAACTGTGAAGCATGGCTACTTGGATTTATTTTTCCTACAGACTATGAAAATTATAGTATATATTCAGTAATCTCCCCTTACTACTTTTCTAAAAACATGTTATTGCGTGCATAGCTCTCTGAAAAATTAATCATTCTTTGTCCACCTTCTTTGACCTTATTTACTTTAAAGAATTCTTTTGAAAATAGTAATGTGTCAAGGAAATATTTGCTTTTAATAAGAAAAGATTAAAGATTATTTCAGCCTTGAAATAATTACTGAGGAAATTGCCAGAGTTAGTAATAGAGTATAATCAGAAGTGAGTTGGTTTTCGACATCTCCTTCCAGCATTAGCTACAATTTATCCATCATCTGCCATTTATACTGTAATGGAAATAAGATGCTTTCCTAAGCTACTTGTATTGTTAAATACAAACCAAAATAAAATGTTAAAATTACATTTCCCATGCTTAGGGGAAATAATGTTTGCTAAAACTCCATCAGCAGTTTGAAGATATCAAAGAGTAAAATTTGCAAAATTTTCATGTTCCTATTATTATCTGAGAAAAGTGAACAGTATTTAAAAAGCTGTTACAGATATGACAAAGAAATGAAAGCAGATTAATAGATTTGACAAACTATGCTGTTTTACTGTACTTTGAAATCTGAATGTAGAAAATGAGTCAATACCTTACATAATTAATAAGTGTGATGACAAAGTATGGTGTTGAGATAAAGCCTCCGAATGAGATATCACAGCCAAGTGGAAGAGAGACAGCATCAGTTTGAGGCCTAAGAAGCAGTGATTCATTGGAGATAGTCTAGAAGAATTGGCAGTGTGCTGTGTGCTTTTTTTTTTATGGAAACAGCATAAGTATGGAAGGTTTAAGATTTTTCTAATCTTATTTGATTAATTGCTCATAAGTGAGAGGTGCTTAGACCAGTACTTACATTTTTTGCAGTGTTCAGCCTACGTGTGATATTTATTTATATTAGAAAGACTGTGTGCAATTTAAAATAACTTGAATATGCGTTGTTACGTAGAATCTTGCTGAAGGTTTTGAAGGGAGAAACTGCTTGAAGGTTCTAATGCTCTGTCAGCAGACTTGCAGAAAATTTTGGAATTGCCTTTCCTACATAATATCTGAACTTCAAGAACACCTATATGCATTACCAGTATGCAGTTTTTCTTTGAACTACTGGGTATGTCTGTATTTTATTTTCTGAGTGGCTGCTTTGCCATGTTCTCAGCAGCGCAGCCGTGTCTATCTCTGGCAGTTGAAGCCAGTCACCCTGCCAGAGCATCCTTGTGACAGACAGTGGGCGTGAGAAGGGCTTGTGCCAGCCGGTCAGCCACAGATTGGGTTCTTCTCCCTTCCTCTATGCTGAGGCAAATCTGCTAATACCGATTTTATGATGCTCTGATGACTCTCACTGTTTGCCTCTGTTTCCTAAAATACCTAGTTAAGCTAGCTAGATGATTTATTAGTGCTGTATCAAAACTTTTGTATTAAAAGTTTTCTGTTTGCCACAGAATATGTTCTTCCTTAAACCCGAGTGACTAATTCTGTATCTCTTGGGCTTGGATGCAGGCGAGGGAGCAGTGCTAGTGAATGGAAACTGTGCAGAACTCCACACATTCAGAAAACATGTGATTGCCAGGTCTGTGTCAGAGATTTGGGTTCATACAGGCCTGCATCCAAGGTTTTCAGTGAGAGATGCAGAGGATCTGCTCTGCACTTCGAGCTAATTCCCATGAGCACTAAACTGTAACGTGTAATGAAAAATATTACCCTCAGATCCAGGTCTGCAATCTCCTGAACTTCTGCATGAACCAGCAGGTCTTGTTAGAAGGCTGTCTGTGAAGAAGATGAATTTAGATGAGCCCAAAGTAAGATTTTTTTTTTTTTATTCCCCAACAGGAAAGAGGCTTTCCTTTTCTAGGCCTGCCCAAGAGCCTCATGTCAACTCAGTAGACTCTTTTGTGTTCATTTCTTTGCTCAACAGTATGGTTTTCCGTATCTGCCTGAATAGCTTGTCAAATAGACATAACTATCATAAATCCTGCAGAAACCCTATGAGCAGATTATGTGAGTTACTCTGTCTTGAAAAAGAGCCAAGAAATGTCATCCTTCTTCTAGTGGGGCTGCATTGTTTTATTCCCACTCACAGCTAAGATCTCTGGTGGCATGCTTGAAAATGAATTATCTAAAAGATTGAGAAGCAAAGCATATTCTGTACACTGCCTGTATCGTATCTCCTGAATGCAGATTCTTTTATATGCAAATAGTACCCATTGTTTATGAGGGACAGTCACATTTATTATAAGCCTCAGATGAGAGAAATTCCCTAATTTACAATAACTTATTAAAGTTTTGTTGGTTGACTGCTCTTGAATGATGAACATTTTTTATATTTTACATCTAAGGTTTCTGTAAGTCTGCTTGATGTATACGTCCCATGTTAACCAGTGGACTTGTGGTCATAATGCGTGGTACGTTTTTTGGGCTCTGCAGATTTTCACTGTGCAGAGTGCAACTCAGAACTTAATTTTGTCCCTGTTATATGTAATTTCAGTTTAACATGACTTCAGAATTTGACATTTACTACAGTGTTCTTCTTTTTATCAGAAATTGGCTTCCTACCTTGGCAAGATTCATGGCATCAATAAAGAGCTAAATCCTCACACGGTAGTCAGAAAATCCTTTGGTCTCATTTGACATGTGATGTCGTGAATGTTTTGTTATCCTACACCCTGTACTTTCTTGGAGAGCAGCGCCAGCTAAATCTAGGGCTTATTTTCAGCCTGTGTCAACTGTATATGCTTTGGAGAATGTCTTACTAGTTCTTACTTCCAGAAATGTTAAATGGAGCCCCAAACAACTGAAAAAAATCTCTATATTTGGTACTTCATCTCCTGCTCATAACTATAGCTATGGATGTTTCATTGTGGATGTGGGGAAGCACTTGTGGGTGACTTACATTTATCTAAGGGTTACTAATCACCAGAGAAAACAGAGACATGAAATAATGAAACCCACTGCAGCGGTATTTGCTTCATTAAATAAAAGAGGAAAAGTTCATCCATGGGAAAGGTAGGGTCTGAGGTATTATGATTTTGGCAGATCTTTACTTCATTTGTGCTTTTATCATCTCTGCAGAGCATAAGTGCACAACTTTTTCCCCTGGCCCCAATTGGGAAGGGAGTCAGTCCTCTGTGATGGTTCTCTTGGGATTGCTCTGAGCTGGTTCTGCTTGTAGTATGACCCTGACTAAAGCCTGAAGCTTGTTGTGCGGAAGATGGCATTGGTCTGCTTCATTTTTCTACTTTTTGTGCTGTAAAAGACTACCCCGTTCAGGCTTGCCAGTTCTGTTGGTTTTGTAGACCATTTGCAAGAAGTGACAGACTTTGGCCAGATGAAATTAACTCTGCTGTTTCCAAGGTAGTTTTGATTTCCGATCATTAGGAAATTTGTGCTCAGTCAGCTTACAATTCTGGTTCAATTTACGTATCAGAAAAGGAGAGTTCTTCATATAGTAGTTGAATGCCTTTCTCCTATTGCCTGTCTATTTGGTAGACTTTGGACTTGGGGGAAATTCAATTCCTAGCTTATACAAAATTTAAACAGAATGTTTCTAGGCAGACTTTCTTGGCAGCACACATAAGATTTTATTTTTCATGTTAGTAAAGTTCACTGTATTTATAAGACTAGTAGTATTCATGGTTTCTCAGAACACATACTTGAAGTCAAGTAGCTGCAAGTTACAGTTAATCTGGCAAACGTTTACCTCTCTGCTTACTCTGAGTATCACTCGGGGATTTTTCTCCTCTAGCTCTTTATAAGGCCTTTTGAAAGGTCTCACCAGGGTGGTTCTGCCAGCTATGAAACAGGACTGTAATTTGGTCTTATTTGTACTAATGGACCTTCCTTTCAAGTCTTTTTAACTGTGTACACATCATTAAATTTTTCTGTGAAAGTGATATTTTAATGGTCACTCAAGAGTTGGAAATACAATAGCCCTTATGTTTCCAGTAAGACAAAATCTGTCTCAAAATATATCATCGGTTTTATTACATAAGTTGCCCTCAAACCAGGACAGTATGAAAATCTGAAACATGTATAAACCCATCTCTGCCAACTTGGGAAATTGCTTCTCATTGTTTTGCACTTGGCTGGTGAGAATGTTTGCCAGCCACTGGGGCAAGGAGACACCCCTCAGACAAGTGGGCAAGCTGATGAAGGTTTGTTTCCCAGCACTGGTAGCTACCAGACTTTGTGGTCATGCTGGCTTGCTTGCAGTGAGGCTGCCGCACACTGCTCAGCCTGCTGTGAGAGGAAAGGTCTGGATGCTGGGTGCTGGCAGGTCCCCTCTCTGGCCGCAAGTGGCCTGTGCATTGCTGCCATGCTGTTTCAGGTCAAGTGCTGCTTGCGGCTTCTCAGCCAGAGGACTATAGGAGCAGCCACTTGAATGCGTGCTATACACAGCACCACCCAGGACTAAAGAGTGTGGTTGAAGTCCATGTCATGCCAAAATCCGTCAAACTTGGACACCTTAGTCCCTCTAGTTTTGCCCAAACTACGGGAAGGCCTTGGGTTTGGAGAACACTCAGTGGTGTGCGTGGACACCACTGCCTTTTTCCTCATCCCTACATTGTAGCTTCTCTGGAAGTAAATGAGTTTGCAGGGAAACCCAACCTGCTGTGTGTTCCCAAGGGGTTTTGTGTTTGGCTGGACCATTCCATCTCTGAGGCTGCAGGACATTTCTCTTACAGGTTCACATTTGTCTTGTTGGCATGGATGTCCCTAGCTACTAAAAAGAGAAATCAAATCCTGTTTTGAAAGAGTATTTTGACAAAAAAATGTATTGGAAATAGTGAAGTAAACAGGTGCTCAGTATGAGCTATGTCTGGAAACAGGCAGAAATGGAAATGAAGTGAATATATCAGTGCAGAGAATATTTCACAGCCTTTGTAAGCAGAAAACCCAGAATACCAGGGTGAATGAGGAGAAATTTTCCCACTGTGGCTACAAATATTTTATACAGCCCATTTTCTGTGTGAAGTATAAAAGGGATTTCTGAAGAGAATGGATTTATCTGATTGCTAGCAGTCTGTTGTTTGTTAGGTCTCTAGGCACCATAAATGAGGGTGACTGAGGCATTTGGATAAATGTTGTTTCTTCCTTTTATGGTACATCCTTACCATCTAAGAGAGTATTAATTACTATCCACTTAGCAAACTTGTCTGTTTTTTCATGAGAAGATAGGGTACAATTTGTACTATTCTATTTTAAAATATTTTTTTCTTGCTTTTGTCTTGTTTTTCTAGGAGAAAAGTAGAACCTGGTACAAAATCCGCCCTCACTGTTGCTTAGCACATTTTGTATGCCTCCAGTAGATGCTGCTGGCGTCAGCCAAGGCAGAAAGTGCCATTCGAGCTCTCACCCGAACTAGCAGCATTCCTGTGCATGCTTAATGATTATGGAGACAGATCTGCTCTTACAGAAGTTCATTTGTGTTGCCTAAATTAGTCTTCAGCTCTGAATTGCTCTCCAGAAGAGGGTAATTGTAGCTCCACTGAGTACAGGGGGAACCAGTTTTCTCATTTAGCATCCTGTAGTTGGATGCTGTGAATAATCTCTTTTGCTCATACCTGTATCTGATGGTTGGAGTCTCTTCTCAGTAGATCTTTCTGCAGCTGTTTAGCATTATTAGCACCTCTTTAGCTATTAAGCGCAGATTCAGCACACATGGCTACAGTGTTTTCTGTGTCTGCAGCTTTCTTGTTTCTGTGAAACCTTTTTGCATCTGTTCTACTCTATTGAAATCATATGGTCTATACCTATGTGGTGTATAATACAGCAGCACATAAGCTGTTTTTAATTTTTTTGCTGTTCTGTATTTAGGAGTGACTCATTGCTCTGGAGATTTGAGTTGATAAAACATTTGCACATCTCATTAATCTAATACTGTAATTCCCAAGAAACATTACAGTGAAAAAGCCTATTGTTGAGGTGGTGCATGGTGAGCTGTACTTTATTGATAATACCACGGTCTGCACGTAACAATCCTAGGTGCAATTTTCCAGCCAATGAAAATACAATGCAGGGACTCCTTTGCAGAATCCAAAAAGTGATGTCTTGGAACTCAGACCTCAGGGGGCATTGGATCATGAGTTTTCAAAGCCTGCAGTTTGGTTCTATTAGTCATACCACTTATTGTCATTAATATCAATCTGGATGCTTTTTGGAGCACTGACATTTTTCTTTCTTTTTCAATATGAAGCTTGGAAATTAGTGACAGTTGCCTGATTCAGCAAGAGATTGGTTTGAAAACTATTTTCAAGCTTGTATTTTGTGTAATGCTAGTCCGTAAAGAGATACAGAATAAGAAAATGGAAAACCTCATGCAGCCTTGATCCTCTGTAGTTTTATAATTCTCCTTACAATTCTCCTTTAGACAAGAATTTAAATGCAGAGTGAGTTTTTAATGCTAATGAGCTACTTTTTAGATTCTGAGGACTAGATTGATCATCTGACTGTTTCTTTCTGCTTCCTCTTGGAATATAGTGTCTGGTGTCTCTCCTAACTTTCTCTCCCTCCAAAAAAACCCAAACCAAAAAGAGCTAATGAAGGGTCCACACAGGCTATTTCTGCAGTGTAAGAAATTCTGAAAGTGAGGACAAACTGAAGGTAATGTCTGCCTTGGCAGTCATTCGCAAAATTAATTGTGTTGGAATGTGCCAACTGCAGAAACGACAAGTAAAACGTAGGAAGCAAAACCCGAGGAGGGTCCACTGCAAAACGCTTCACCATAGTCAAGCTTCAAACCTCTCACTTCACAGACAGTGATATTAGGCCAGGCTTTGGAGCAGTCTGTTTTCCTGGGTGGGCAGCCTGTGTCCACAGGAACTTGAAGTCTCCCTGTCTGGAGTAAAAGCTTGGTTTTGCTGTAACACCCTTCATGTTGAGTGTTAAAGTTTGCAGCATTTATCTGTCTTCTGGTAGCAATAATTTCTCAACTTAAGCCAAACTCTCTGGTTGTATTTTTTTTCTCCTGTAAGAAAATAGCATGATGTGGTATATGTGCAATCTGAAATAAAGAGCTTTGCTTTTTTTTTTTTTTTTTAAGTTCTCCATTGTGTGTTTGTGTGTGTACACACGTTTTATTCTCTCTTTCTCTGGAGGACATAAAAATACTTCTCTTGTTCTGAAAATCCTGAACAGACTGGGCACCTGATGTGTGGATTTGCCCCACAGTTTCTGAAGGTCGATGTTCCCTGAGTTGCAGTGATTTTGTTGTTTCTGTTTACATGAGCCAAAAAAACCCAAACCATCAGCTCTGTTCAATGTTGTATTAATTCCAGGGACTCCCTGTTTATTGCAAATACAAGACTAGGCACAGAAACTTCAATTTAAGAAAAATTTCTTTAACTTCCTCTAACTTCAGATTTTGATCTCCAGTTTACATTGGACAGCATACCTACATGCAATCCAATCTTGTAGATGGTGTTTTATCACATCTTGGTTCAAGATACGGAAATATAAATGAGCAAGTGAGCAATAGGTAAACTGTACAGACATAATTATCTGTAATTAATGGATTTTTAGATACCTGAAGTCCATGGATAAACCTAGGATATTTCCTCTGCAGCCTGTCTCCATTGTCTGTATATGCTGTTTTATACTGTTCTATACCTTTCTTAATTACCAAATAAACCTTATAAGAATAAATAGCTGTAGGTATATTTGTAATGTATGTTTGAAAGAACAGCTTTTATCCAAGCTTCATTGTTTTTAAATTTACATAAAATTTCTTTTTTAACTGTGATTGGTAACATCCTCTGTGTGCTACAGACAGTAAAATAAAGTACATAATCTTCCTATTATGTGTTGAACGCATGCTTTCACTGTTCTCTAAACTATTGATGCGCATTAAAATAGATAATTTTCAAATTTTTTTTTAAATGATGTCTTCTTGGACCTTTTATTTCCTTTTTTTTTTAACTTACAATCTGTATGGTTATTTCTAGTATTGGGATTTGTCTTTTTGTTTCTTCAGATACAGAAAGTCTTTCAGGCTAGATTTACAGAATACCTTTTGTTTCAAGTATCTTTCATGTCCTTTAAAAAAAGAAGAAACAGCAGTGTATTATTACCTAGATGATTACAATGTGAATTAAATGTCCTTTGATACTGAAGCAGCTTTAGTTGAGGCAGTAGGCACCTACCATATGTTTGGGAGCAAGGAAAATTGCGAGAGGAATGAGCGGGAGTCAGAACATGATTAAAAATCGGTGAGATGCTGAGGCAAGTGCTTCAGCACTGAGGTGAGTTTCACAATGTGTGGGCTGACAGGTGAATTTCCACAGTGAGGAGGGCAACCCCTGGACCAGTCTGTGAGAAGAAGGTGGGAAGCAGCAGCCGTGAGTAGGCAGGGAGTGAATGCAGGGTGTGCACCAGGAGCGGGACACCTGGGCAGCTCTGCCTGTCCCACTTGGGCCCTTATTCCTCCGGGGCCTGGCAAAGGCCTTGTCCTTGAGCAGTGAGGCAAAGAGAAGGTTTATTTGGGGTGGAAATCACAAACATGGGGCAAGTGTGGCTGCTTGTGCTGTTTCTTTGGTGTCCTGCAAGCGTGGGGCCAGCTTTGTGAAGTTGTGGATAAGCGTCCAAGCCAAAGACAGCGTATGCTGCATTTTGTTGTCTTCAGCTTGAAAAGTGAACGGGAGCATTTTGTTCATAGCCTCCATCTGCATATGTGCAGAGCACGTGTGTATGCCTGTGGTTGTCTAATGTGAGTGGGAAGTGACTCTTTTATGTGTGACCCTGTTAATTGTGTTAAATGAGCAGGGAGGGAGGGAAAAAGATGAAGTGCTTGAACAGCTGACAGGAGCATTCAGTATTTAATATCCTTATCTGCCCAGAAATTTAAGGATCGAAGAGGCACAATTTGTTACAGCCATTTTTCCCTCTTGGAGCTGTCATCTGGGCTGTAAGTAATGGATTATTTTGAGGAGGAAAAAATGCCTCGAAGACACAACTGACTGCCCTCACAAATGACTGCATATCTTTTTTTCCATATATGTGTGAATGATTTATATCGGAGATTCTGAAATAGTGCCCTGGAACAAAAGTTGTGTGAGAGTATTGCGAAGGCTGTGGGCTTTTATATTCATGAGTGTGAATTTCCCTGATATTGATGAAATGCAGACTTAATACCCCGAACTGAGCATTGCTGTAAATTGGAGGAAAGGCTCTTACCCCTCGAAGCAGAGGCAGCCAATGCCATGCAATGACCAGCATCACAGTTCTGCATGGGCTGTGAGCAGCTGCCCCGTTAACTGGAGGGAGTGTAGAGGCAGCAATTTGCAAACTGTTGCATTCTCCTGTTAATCTTTCTTTTCGAGGCCTATTTCATTTCATAATGTTTTAGGCCATCGGTATTGATCTTTATCCAGTGACTTAAAATCTAGCTGTCTTAAGAACCGTAGTGCAAGAAGTGTCTGTCATTCACTGAAGAAAATTAAAATTTTATGCATTAAAAATTCTTTTTTATTAATGAATGAATATATATTTATTCAAAAGTATTGGGAAAATCTAGTAGTACTCTCCAGCAGTTCTACATGAAGCTTTTCACGTTGCCCCACAGTTGCTGTGCTCCAGGTCTTCCCCTTGCTCTCGCCATGTCACATGTGCTGTCCATTTGTTTCTGTAGTTGACAACATACAGCTATGATCAAGTTAATGATATTGAGTGGTTTTTGCCTTAGAAAAAATATAATTAGTATATCTTTCATTCTGCAGGCATGTGGGGGTTTTTTTTGGTTGTTTCTATTCCTTATGCAAAGCTTACGCCAGTTCTTTTGTTTTATTCAACCTATGGGGTAATCTGGACTTTCTGCTCCTATCAAAAGATTCTGGCTGTCATGGTAGACTACTAAAGCTTACCACTACTTTGTAATGGTAGTTATGTTAACAATGGATTGTTAAAGTTAAACATTTCATTTTTATTCTTACTTTTGTGGGAGTTTTAGGTACAGAGGCTGGCTCTAGTTATGAAGCTTTTAAATTTATGGTTTTGTTTTTACTTAAGGATAAAGAAAACCAAAGTCTATAAGAAAATAAAATGTTCTCTTTGCTGTGACCAAGATGTGTTATATCTAATGTATTATGCAGAAATCTGTGCTTTGTTTTCTAAATTGTATGTGATTGTTTCAAAAAGTAAGCAAAATTGGATACGAACTGGAATAAAATTAAAAAAGAATGAGGAGTTTTTAAGTATTCTTGATAATGTTAATAGTTAACATAAGTATGTGTTTCTAGATATGAGAAGAATCACCAAAAGTATGTTACTGTTTATAAGACTAGGTGGCGTTTTTTCTTAGTTCTTGCAGATAAACAAAGAAAAGATTTCTCCTACTTTTTTTGAATTATTTTTTTTTTGGTACAGATTCTGAGATATTTAACTGTTTGTGAAAGGCAATGAGAGATGTGCACATTGTCCTGAAGAAATAATCGTGGACTAACAGTTAACCCATGTTATCTTCTTGTTTTGTTTGCACTCTAAGCAATAAAAAACAATTTACAATATTTTGTTTTACTATCTGTTAGCCTGCGTGCATTGTTTAATAAGCTACCAGATACTGCTTCTTTTCATTAAGCATACAGGAAAATATTTGAGCATTTTTAGCAATATTACTAATAAGTTATAGCACTGACTCTAATAAGTTGCTGTAATACTTTCATAATGAAAGCTTGTTTGTGTAATTTAAGTTTTTTATACATATGCTTTTAGCTTAAGAGATGTGGCAAAAAGGGACATTTAATTTTTTCCAAGAGAGTCAAATGATATCTGTATTTATTGCAATTCAGGAAGTTCAGAGAAATGCTAATAAAATACATCTAATTGATTGAAGATATAGCCAGGTTTTGCCCTTTGTCTTTTCTGTTTGCCCTTTCCATTCTGCTTTTCTAATATTACATATTTGGTCACATACTTTCAACAGGTAATCTCCTTAGCAGAAGTTTGCATCATCTTCTACTTAAACAGGATAAATCTAATTAGCAAATTCCTACTATAGCATCTTATGTTTGATGTAACACTAAATTGAACACCACCTTGGTAACTCTCTCTCATGTTACTCATGTTTGAGCCTGAGATCTCCAATGCTGTTGCGGGTCCCATTACACTGGACAGTTTAGTACAAAGTATTTCATAGAATTAGAACTTTAAAAGTCATCTAGTTCAACCTCTCTGAATAGAGGACATCTTTAGCTAGATCAGGTTACTCAGAGCCCTGTCCAACCTCACATTGTTTGTTTCCAGGGGTGGGGCTCCTACCACCTCTCTGAGCAACCTCTTCCAGTGTTTCATCACCCTCATTGTAAAAAATTCTTCCTTACATCTACTCTGAGATCTAGTTTCCTTCCCTTCTGCTCTCTACTCTTGCAGATACTTGCACATTGGAAGAAGCTTGCTATCAGTTCTGTTTCTGGCCCCATTTTGAGTTTACTTTGAACCCTAAGGCTGATAACTGGGAGCTTTAAAAAGACTCCTTGGAGCACACAGGTATCAATAAGATGAAACTCAGTAATCCTGAATCATTTGTATCAGAGCAGATATTTTAAAATAATAAGTATTTTAAAACAGATGCGTTTCTTGTTTTATTTACTTGCTGGGAGGAGGGTTCAGGTGTCTGTAATCTTTCCTTGTTAGTGCTGATGCTATCATTACTGGGTTGCTTCTGCAAGGAGCGCTCTTCCTTTCTCCACACCAGGGTGAGTGATGGAGTCGGCTCTTGGAGACAAGACACAGGGCCTAACCCCTGACAGTCTGCAGGAATCAACTATTGCAGACTTCACAGAGGACACTCTAAGTCTTAGATCCAAGGACGAGCTGGAAACAACTCCTGTGGAAGAAATTCAAGGCCTTAAACCTGAGGACTTGCAGGAATCTGCTCCTGCTGAAGCAATGCAGGACGCTAAACCTGAGACTGGGCAGGTACAGCAAAGGGATAACATATGTTAAAGGTTTGGGGCATTTTTATGGTTACAGTAATGTATTTGTTAGTTATTATAAACTTACAGTTTTCTCAATTATACTTGAGAGCACTTACTTGGGTTGTACAGATTCAGCTTGTTATTTATGTAGATGTAGGATCTGTGAAGCCCCAGCAAGGCCTGTGGTGCAGGGCTGTTCAGTGCATGCTATGCAAACCCTTTTTTGCCTTAGCTGAACAGAAGTTTCTGTATGCTGCTGTCATCTTCATGTGGATTTAATGCAATGAGAGTATCTGTTGCAAGCTGACCTATATAGCTGACTTCTAGGTATAATACTAAGCACTATCCGTAGTGGATAATTGAAGCTGTCCTAATATGAGGTGGACTTTTGTGTGCAATTTTAAATCACTGGCCTTTGTTCAGACTGAAGCTAAAAATATGATTATTTCTATCTGCAGTAGTCTTTGGTTTCTTTGTGGTATTGTGTTTCTCTGCAGAAAATGGCACTCCACAGTGCCATCACACAGCTCAAGGAGACGCATGTATTTTTGGCCTTCAAGTATAGCAGGTGTGACACAACCTTTCTACATTGGAACAAACTTAAAATATTTTTCAGTGTCGTTCCTAAGAAAATGAAAAAAAAAAACCAGTATCAGGAATGAGTGACAGGTTTTGATGAAGTCCTGGTGATGTGATCCTTCACTGCAGCACGAGTCCTTGCACTTCTGTGTTGCAGGAAGTAGCATGTCCTCAACTCTGGACTATGTTCTTGCCCAGAAATGTTCTCCTCTTCAGGTTTCTCTGCAGAGTTTTCACATTTGGGTGAACTGTTCAGCCCTCACTACAGCAGGCAGTTAAAACATCTCCAGCACTCCAGGTGAGTGTCCTACCCAGCAGGCTGGCAGGTCCACATCTTTTCCTCTGAGTTACTAGTCCACATCTACCAGAAGTCGGATCTCAGCCTGCCTATCTACATGCGTGTCTTTCTGTTCCTTGAATACTTGTTTTGTGATGAGTGTTTGGTGGGGTTTTTTTAATTGAAATTTTCACCAGAAGTCCTATCCTGAACTTGAGAAGTCTGTCCCAAATAAACTTGTGTTAAATACAGCATATGTTGCAAAAAGTCTGCACTGACAGATTGACTGCTTTTATCTACAGTGTCATCCTTTTGAAAAACTCTTAATAAAGAACTATTAGGAACAATTCCTTGTCAAAATCAAAAGGTGACTGTTGTTTCTGGATGAAAGAATACTTGTTAATTTTCTTATGTTATTAAGTGTCTGACATTATAACAATTCAGGAATCTGAAAATGTTTTTTTTTACAGAGTGCCTTGACTTTCTGTGAGAAAAGTCTTAACTTCTGATGTTGAGAGGGTTTTTCTTTTTCTTGTTGAAGGTTTGTCTGAGCTTCAGAGAGAAAAAGGGTCAGGGTGGGATGGTAGTCCTCTTAATCAATGTGACATACAAAAACTCAGGTACTAAAATTTTGAAGAATAAATGCTGCTTAAATAGGACTTTCTTTCTTCTAAAAATTATTTGGTATGAGCAGACTTCACTCTCTTAGCCTTTAATCTTTGATTTTCCTCTTTGTCAAATACCTTGATTATTTACTAAATGAGAATATTAGTCCATCTGTAAGGTTAAAGTGTGAGGCAATTCCTTAAGTTCCACTTCAACAGTGCAACTTCTGTATCTTTCTATATAGGTCATGTTTCTATAAAGCATTAGTAATGAAATGGGATAATATTTGGTCATTATTATAATATAACAGCTATCTAGATTTACTGTTGCTTACATCAGTTGCTTATTTGACTATATGTTTTATGCAATTTTGCAGTTTTCACCAAATTTCTCCTGCAGTAATCCACAGAGGCACATGTGCCATAGTTAGAGCTCTGGTTTTGGTGTGACACGTACCATGTGCTGCCACACGTTTGCACTTAGCATTGCTGAATATGTGTGCTTGATTAACGAGCAGTTGTGATCCCATTGCATGTGTCCTCCATGCTTCAGGCTTGTTTGTAAATCTGAATTGACAGGAAATCAGCCCCAATGTGCAACTTCAAGAACATGAGTCAGAAAAAGATAAGGGCTGTTTTCAAAACCTTGTGCTATAATCTTGAGATAGCTTATTACTTTGCTCTGGCGCTGCTGAACATGCAGTTTCAGAACACAGAAATATAGCTTCATGAAAGGACTCACTTTGGCATAGACATCCTTTTTTTCTTTGTCTTATACCTGGAAACAGTTCTTGCTATTTAGTTTTGTGATGTCTCCTGAGCTCTTTTTGCTGTTGCTAACTGTGTGTGAAGGACCTTATATGTTATGGTTATGGGCCACCTCATATGTGGCTTCTTTCAAAATGGAACTATTAATAACATTGATAAAGTTGCAAAAATCTTGGCACATGCACAGGAGTTCTTTGCTTATATTCAGAAGCTCCTTTTATTGTTTTTAAAATTAATCTAAAGTACATCCCAACATTTTTTAAACCCTCTAGTGTACATTTGATTTAGCTTAAAAAAAGATGTTCGTTAGAAGATGTGTTCTTTCTTAGGAAATGTCTTAGTCTTAATACTTTGAACTAGATATAAATAAGTTTAGAAATAATTTCCATTAGTGTTTGGATGTGAGATAAATAAAATTTACTTTTATTTATAGCCATTTATAAAGAACTAAAGAATGCTATTGTTAGTAATGATACAAAATGTTCAATCTATGCTTTTAAAAATATTTCTGCCTTTTTAGGAATGTCAAGAGGCAAACTTTCAGTGTATTCTGGATACTAAGTACTTGCATTATATAATGATGTGTAGTTCTTGAACTTTTAAAATAATGTTTAGATTATGAACTTTTCAACTTGAGATATAGCAGATTCTGCCTGATGACAGAAAGTAAACAGAAGTTACAACCTGCAGTTTCATTAGATGCCTGGACTAAATACAGCTTGTTTTCTAACACATCAGTACAAATGCCATTCATTGCCCAGCCTTTATATTCAGGGACTTCTAATAGATTTATGGATCTTGATTGTCTTTTTCTTTCTGTCTCTTTCGCTCCCTCCCTCCCTTGTTTTCTGGCATAATTTTGTAATGATTCAGTGTATTGGGTTTTCTGTGAGGAGTTTTTG
>NW_010202809.1:0-3813 GCF_000695765.1 Mesitornis unicolor | reverse complement strand
GAAGGGTCTGGAGCATAAGTCTTACGAGGAGCGGCTGAAGGAACCGGGATTGTTTAGTTTGGAGAAGAGGATGCTGAGGGGAGATTTTCTCTCTCTCTACAACTACCTGAAAGAAGGTTGTAGTAAGGTGGGTGTTGGTCTCTTTTCCCGAGTAACTAGTGATAGGACTAGAGGAAATAGCCTCAAGTTGTGCCAGGGAAGGGTTAGATTAGGAAAAATTTCTTTACTGAAAGAGTGGTCAAACTTTGGAACAGGTTACCTAGGGAAGTGGTGGAGTTGCCATCCTTGAGATGTACAAAAAGCAATGTGGCACTTTGGGACATGGTTTAGTGGGCATGGTTGTGTTAGGTTGACAGTTGGACTTGATGATCTTAGAGGTCTCTTCCAACATTAATGATTCTGTGATTCTAAGATTCCAAACCACAACGTGTGCAAAGTCACTGATAAGAAGTATTCTGTAATGCAATATTATAGTTTCTATTACAGACTGTATTATAGGATGTTGCCAACACCATTACAGTACAAACAATATATCATCATATGTTTTAGACTGATATCTGAAATACACAGAGCAAAAGCCTGAAATATGTTCAGACATATTGAATCCATGATTCAATATATAACAAATAAATTTCCAGTATAGACTAACTTTTAAATGACAGAATTATCATCTTCAACTGTACAAAACATCTTTAATGTGCTCTAGTGTACAGTTTCCATGTATAAATACATTCACACAAATACTGTGAGACATATCACTGCCTAATCACCATAATGTGATTAACAATATAAATTTGCCTCTCTGATCTGCTGGAACATACATATTAGACCAAACACACCAAAATATACATTTTAAATGAACATATATTTATTGTCAACTCTGAACATGCTTGATATGTATTTAAATGAACTGTCAGGTCACAGCAGTACTTTGAAAATATTTCCTGACACCTGAAAAGTTGCTAAATATTTCCTGGTTTTGTTGTGTCAGCTGAAAATAGGAATTTTACAAGTTGGACTGATAACTTGACAAGCATCACAGTCTCCAATTTGGGAGGTCTTAATGTGGTTTCCATTGGGGTTTGTGACTGTCCAAGGGAACTTGGGCTGAAAAACTGGCACGTTATGG
Source organism: Mesitornis unicolor (assembly GCF_000695765.1). Lineage (NCBI taxonomy): Eukaryota > Metazoa > Chordata > Aves > Mesitornithiformes > Mesitornithidae > Mesitornis > Mesitornis unicolor. The sequence continues at coordinate 2,684 of NW_010202809.1, read as the reverse complement.
CTTTCTTGCTCTCTCAAAATAGGCACCAGCACTATTCAAGTATAGTCTATTGTCCATCTATATTCTGGGTGGCCACAGACCATGCACAACCCAGCCACGTGGCTTAATTTTTGCAGAATGGGTGAGTATAGCAATTCTATAAGTGTTAATACAGCGAGACCTCTGAATGCTGAAACATTCCTTTCCGTCTCCTTACTCAGCAGCTGCCAGTGGCTCCTATGCACGTGCTTGGTGCCTCAGTTGTGGCTGGGGTGGTTGTGTTGCACCCACTCCTGGAGAGTTCAGCTTTTCTGCAGGCACCATCTGGAATTCTGCAGCCTTGGCATCCCCAACAGCTCTGTATCTCTTGTATTACCTTCCTGCAGGATTCTCAGGGCAGGCAAAATGCTCTGTGTAAACAAACAAACCAACCTGTGTTTGGATGAAGAAAAAGACAGAGATTTCCTTAAATTTATTAGTACACAATGCTCCTGATCCTCCATGATCCCCTCCCATCCACTGTGCTTCCAAAGTAGCTGCAACTCAGATTCATGTGGTAGCTTCCTTCTTACTTTTGAAAGCTCTCAGTTAAATATTCAACTGAAATTAAGGATGAAAAGCTAATTATGCATGAACTGATCTTCACCATTCAAGAGACATGGTTTATTTTTTCTTGAAATGACACATTTGATGCAGTCTTTCTGTTCTGCAAATGCCGAGTGTATGAAACTGTTATTTAATAAATTGGGACTGAAATCATATGAATATTACTTGAAAATATCTTTCTTCCTCACAAGAGAAGTATCTATTTTTGAAGTACAAATAGTGGATTGGAATGCCATTGAAATCCAAACACAGTATTAGTATGTTGCTGGGGTACAATGCTGAGGAAGAGTGCACAAAAGCCCTTGCAGCTGTGCCACATTTTCCTGTTTATTATTTTTAGTTTTTTTTTTTCATTCCTTCTTTTTTTGGGGAGGCTTTGCTTTGCTTCCTATGCAGCTCCCCTTTAACTCCTGTATAGCTCTATCTTATGTATTTCAGGCATTTGGCTCTTTTTAAATTTTTCCTTTTTTTTTTTTCTTCAAAGGAAACCCAAGCAATGCTGTCCAGTTTCAGGAACTCATGTTTCTCTTGGCAGTGGTTGAGTTCTTGGTTTTCTAGAGGTATTTAGGAAGTTTACATTGCTAGTTTTCAGCTTTGAACATGCTCAGGCTTTATAAGCATAAAAAAGAGCACCACACCCCTAGAACAGACCCCTAGTCTGTTCTTCAGTATATCCTCCTTTGCCAGTATCCAGTCCCACATTAAAGTTCCAGGATGGCATTTAATTAAAAAAGGAACAAAATGGGCTCTGATGAAACACTGTATTACAAAAAAGTTGTAGGTTTTTTTTCTTGTTTATATATTGAATTTGTAATCTTGTACAGATATATAGCTTATCTATAAACCAGGAAATGTTATCACCTCTTAAAGCCATACCACAAATCTCACATTACTGAATTCTTTGCTATCAGACTAGGACTTATCCACACAGAATTAGTTAAGAACCTCAGCTAATGTTTAAAAAAATAGAAAGTCTTTTTGGGAAAAGTTTTCTTTCCCCTACAATAAACCTCATTGCAGGGGAATGAACTTCATTGCAAGTGTGCACACAGAGACTCAAAAGTCAGTAGCCACATGGCCAGTCCAAAAGGTGTTGTTAAAAAATCCAATCCAAACCAAACCCTTGAAGATTTTGAAATTGGTGTCATGATGTCTTGGTACTTGACTCCTAATTGAAACTGAAAGCTTGGGGATGGAAATATTGATACTGCCCAATAGTAAGTATAAAACCAGAGTACAAAACAAAGAAGGGTGAACAGTGAAAGCATCCATTTCCCTCTCCTAATCCTTTAATCTCCCTACTTTAAAAAGCCTTTTCAAGCTGCTGAAATTTGTTTGCTACTATGACAAGTAACAATGTCTGGCTCCCTCCGGCCAGCATGAGCACAGGCATACCCAGCACTGCCGACCACAGCACCTTACCACCACCACACCCAGCTTAATATTGATAAAACAACATTTGATGAAAACTATGCACAGATGCCCTAGGCACAAAATTAAATAATTACCAAGGCAGCATAGGCTATACCTGGATCCAGATCTTTCCCATGTCTTGATGGTGTTCAAGTCTATAGTTAGCTTGGCTCTGTCTCAGATAAGTAGATGATCTAGTGTGAGGTCTGTTTTCTATTGGTTGCCAGGGTGGACACACAAAAAGTAGAAGATGAGCTCAGTCTCAGTTGACTCAAAGGGGTGTCCCGGTTTGAGCTAAATAGAACTAATTCTCTGTTAAGTGATTTTACTTTTTCAGTTAAGTCTCTTCTAAGTGACTGTACTTTCTGAAACTAGCAGCATGTTTTTCCAGACAGTGTTCATTTCTACAAGTGATAGGCTTGATGTTTATAGTTACTATTAGGTATGGTATGGTGTCCTGGTTTGAGGTAATTAGAACTAATTTTCTATTTAGTGATTTTTACTTTTCAGCTCAGTCTCTTTTAAGTGGGTGAACTTGCTGAAACTAGCAGCATGTTTTTCCAGTTTTTGCTGCTACCACTGATAATCTCAAGGGCAATTGTCTCACCATTGGTGCTGTGTCTGTGCCTACAAGGGGGGGGGAAGCGAACCCAAGACTGACCAACTAGGTATTTCATCCCACATAC
>NW_010202808.1:22163-22398 GCF_000695765.1 Mesitornis unicolor | reverse complement strand
CCCAAAAGGGTCCCTGTTCCCTCTGCTGTGTTGTCACCCCCTTTGTGTCCCTAAGGGGGTCTCTGTGTCTCCCCTCAATGTCCCCAACACCGTGGGCCACCCCCTCTTCCCCCCGCGTTGACACTTTCCCCATGGGGACTATGGAGGTGGCACCGCATCGCCCTGCTTTTGGGGACACCGATGACCACACCACTGTTACCAGGACTGGGTACATCCCTCCGTGCCACCAGTCGCC
>NW_010202808.1:18529-22118 GCF_000695765.1 Mesitornis unicolor | reverse complement strand
GGACAGCTTGTGGACAGTCTCTGCTCTCATGCGACCCCAGGGCAAGGCCGGTGAGGCCATGGGGGTGACACCGCAAGGTGACACAACAAGGGAGGAGGTGACACAAGTTGAGGACAGTTTGGGGACAGCTTGGGGACAGTCTCTGCTCTCACGCGACCCCAGGGCAAGGCCGGTGAGGCCATGGGGGTGACACCGCAAGGTGACACAACAAGGGAGGAGGTGACACTGTTTGTGTGTGTGTGTGTAGGGGGGTGTGACAGTGCTGGGGCCGCTTGCACCATGCACGTCCCCCCCTGCCACACACGCGAGCGTGCAAGCGCTCGTGCCACCCCGGAGCGTGCAAGCGCTCGTGCCGCCCCGTCGCACGCTCGCATGCGCAGCCGCGTGCCCCGACGCGGCACCGGAAAACGCCGCCCGTGGGAGGGAGAGCAGGAAACCACGCGCGGGCCGCAGTGGGGTGCTGAGTGCTGGGGGTGGGGGGGGGAAGGCGGGCACCCAATGAGCCCCTGCACCAAATTGCACCGTGCACCCGCAGACAGTGGGTTGTGCACTGAGGGTGTACAGCACCGTGCACCAAATTGCACCGTGCACCATGGGTCGTGCACTGAGGATGAGCAGCACCGTGCACCGAATTGCACCGTGGGTTGTGCACTGAGGGTGTACAGCACCGTGCACCAAATTGCACAGTGGGTTGTGCACTGAGGGTGTACAGCACCGTGCACCAAATTGCACCGTGCACCATGGGTCGTGCACTGAGGATGAGCAGCACCGTGCACCGAATTGCACCGTGCACCGTGGGTTGTGCACTGAGGATGAGCAGCACCATGCACCGAATTGCACCGTGGGTCGTGCACTGAGGGTGTGCAGCACCGTGCACCAAATTGCACTGTGAGTTGTGCACCAGGGGCGTACAGCACCGTGCACCGAATTGCACCGTGCACCGTGGGTTGTGCACTGAGGATGAGCAGCACTGTGCACCACTTTGCACCGTGAATTGTGCACTGAGGGTGAGCAGCACCGTGCACTGTATTGCACTGTGAGTTGTGCACCAGGGGCATACAGCACCATGCACCAAATTGCACCGTGCACCCACAGTTGTGCACTGAGGATGAGCAGCACCGTGCACCGAATTGCACCGTGGGTTGTGCACTGAGGGTGTACAGCACCGTGCACCAAATTGCACAGTGGGTCGTGCACTGAGGGTGTACAGCACCGTGCACCAAATTGCACCGTGCACCGTGGGTTGTGCTTCAAATGCCGTGCAGCACCGTGCGCCGTGGGTGTGTAGAACCATGCACTGTGGGTTGTGCATTGAGGGCGTGCAGCTCCATTCACCAAATGCTGTGCAGCACTGCGGGTTGTTCACCAAATGCTGTGCAGCGCCATGCACCGTGGGTTGTGCCCTGTGGGAGTGCAGCACCGTGCACCAGAAGCCGTGCACCAAATGCCGTGCAGCGCCGAGGGCTGTGCACAGAGACGTGCAGCACTGAGCACTAAGGGTGTGCACCAAGGGTTGTGCACGAAGGGATGTGCAGGAAAGTGCACCAAGGGTGCTCTGCAGAGTCCTCATGGGCCCTATGGTGTCCCCATGTCCCCATTATCCCTATGGAGTCCCCATGAACCCTATGGCATCCCCATGGTCCCATCATCCCCTATTGGAGTCCCCACCACCCTCTTGCCCCATACAAAGTCCCCATGGGCCTTATGGCGTCCCCACCTCCCCATCATCCCCCATAAAGCCTCCACAACCCCTTTGTCCCTTACAGAATCCCCATGATCCCTATGGCATCCCCACAACCCCTATGGCATCCCCATGACCCCGTCATCCCCTATGGAATCCCCATCACCTTCTTGTCCCCTACAAAGTCCCTATGGTCCCAATGGTGTCCCCATGGCCCCATCATCCCCTATGGAGTCCCCATGAACCCTGTGGTGTCCCCATGGTGTCATCATCCCCTATTGGAGTCCCCATCCACCCTCTTGCCCCATACAAAGTCCCCATGGGCCTTATGGCGTCCCCACGTCCCCATCGTCCCCCATAAAGTCCCCACAACCCTGTAGCCCCTTACAGAGTCCCCATGACCTCTGTGGTGTCCCCACAACCCCTATGGCGTCCCCATGACCCCATCATCCCCTGTGGAATCCCCTTCACCTTCTTGTCCCCTACAAAGTCCCTATAGTGTCCCCATGACCCCGTCATCCCTATGGAGTCCCCATCACCTTCTTGTCCCATACAAAGTCCCCATGGGCCTTATGGCGTCCCCACATCCCCATCATCCCCCATAAAGCCTCCACAACCCCTTTGTCCCTTACAGAATCCTCATGATCCCTATGGCATCCCCACAACCCCCATGGCGTCCTCATGACCCCGTCATCCCCTATAGAGTGGCCACTGCCCTCTTGTCCCATACAAAGTCCCCATGGCCCCTATGGTGTCCCCATGACCCCATCACCCCCTATGGAGTCCTCACCACCCTCTTGTCCCCTACAAAGTCCCCACGACAACCATGAAGGCCTCACCACCCTGTTGTCCCCTATGGTTGTCCCCTATGGTGTCCCCACGACCCAATGTCCCCTACAGTGTCCCCATACCCCCACCACGCAGATCCAAGAGCCAGGCTATCAGAAAGGACTTTTTTAACTGAAAATAAAGTGGGGAACAGGGGGTAGCAGGATGGGGAGCACCCATGGATGGGGGGAACCCATGGGTGAGGGTGGACGCACTCAGGAGGGGCACCCGAACATGGTCATGGCCTCGGCGAACTCGATGAAGTCCTGGCAGAGGGGCTGCAGGTCGGACTCCTGGCACGCCACCTCCGAGGGCCAGGCCTCCAGCCACGTGTCCTTGCCGATGAGGTAGGAGAAGCTGGGGACACCAAGGGGACAATGGGTCACAAGAGGGTGGCACCCTTAGGGGACACACACAGGGGTGGGTGATGGGGTGCACAATCCTGTACGAGACACTGGAGAGTCTTTGGGGTGTCGGTGTCACCATAGCCTTGTGTCCCCATGGTCCCATGTCTCATGTCCCTGTGTCCCTATGTCCTCATGGTTCCATGTGCCACATCCCTGTGTTCCCATGTCCCTGTGTCACCATGTCTCATGTCCCTGTGTCCCCATGGTCCCATGTCTCATGTCCCTGTGTCCCCATGTGCTCATGGCTCCATGTGTCACATCCCTGTGTTCCCATGTCCCTGTGTCACCATGTCTCATGTCCATATGTCCCCATGTCACCATGTCTCATGTCCCTGTGTCCCCGTGTCCCCATGGTCGCATGTGTCATGTCCCTGTGTCCCTATAATCTCATGTGTCATGTCCCTGTGCCCCCATGTCCTCATGATCCCATGTCTCATGTCCCCGTGTCCCCATGTCCTCATGGTTCCATGTGTCACATCCCTGTGTTCCCACATCCCCGTGTCCCCATGTCTCATGTCCATGTGTCCCCATGTCCCCATGGTCCCATGTGTCATGTCCCTGTGTCCCCATGTGCTCATGGCTCCATGTGTCACATCCCCGTGTCCCCATGTCCCCAGTGCCCCACGTCTCATGTTTGCATGTCCCCATGGTCCCATGCCTCATGTCCCTGTGT
>NW_010202808.1:0-18391 GCF_000695765.1 Mesitornis unicolor | reverse complement strand
CCCCATGTCCGCACACGTGTCCCCGTGTCCCTACCGGCCGCCGGTGACCCACAAGTCGGTGGCCAGCCCCCATAGCAGGTAGTCCTGGCCCATCTGGAGCCTCAGGGAGTCTCGGCACTGCTGGTGGCTCACGAAGGTCCGGTTGCTTCCTGCTGGGTTCTCGTCGGTGCCTGTCCCAGGGGAAAGGACGTGGGTGACATCACTGCCACCCCAACATGACAGGGACACCCACTTGGACATGGCCAGCAATGGGGACTCTCAATCCCCAGGGTGCCAAAGGCATCCTTAGTGGCACCGTCATCAGCCATGGGTGACAACAGACCCTTGGGTGTCCCCAGCACCGTTGGGTGACACCAACCCACTGGGTGTCCCTTCCCAACCAGTGTCCCCAGCCCCAGGTGACCCCCACCATGTCCCTCAGGGTGGCCTTGTACCCCCCCCCGGGGTGCTCATACCCATCTTGATGACAGAGAGGATGGTCATGATGTAGTTGTCGTGGGACGGCGACTGCTCCAATGCCACCAGCTTCACCTTGTACACTGAGGAGGGGACATCATCCTGTCACCCCCACTTCAGGGTGACCTCCCCTTTCCTCCCCATGTCCCTCTACGTCCCCACCCGTCCCTCTTGTCCCTCCATGTCCACCCATGTCCCTCATGTCCTTCTGTGGCCCTTCACGTCCCCATCCACGCCCTTTATGTCACCTCTATGTGCCTCAACTCCCCCCATGACCCCATATCCCTCATTATCCTTCCATGGCCCTATGTCCCCATGTCCCCCCTGTCCCACCGTAGTCAACTCCCGGCTCGCAGGCGCGCTCGATGCGTTGGTTGACAGTTATGGGGACCTCATCCTTCTGCCGCTTGAAGCAGGTTTCTGCGGGGACATGGGGACACAGGGATATGACAATGACAAGGTCTGTTGTGGCACCAACACGTCCCGTCATGGCAGGGACATATGCCACCATAGCAAGGACATGGTGTCATCACAGCCATGACACATCCCGTCACACCAATGGTGTGTCCCACCATGGCCGTGACGTGTCCCAGCATGGCCCGACATGGCCATGGCGTGTCCCATCACAGCCATGACGTGTCCCATCATGGCCATGACGTGTCCCATCACAGCAGGGGTGTTGACCCAGTCTGTCCCCATGTCCTTATGTCACCTTCAGCGCAGCGGCACACGTCCCCATAGCAGATCTTGCTCAGTTGCCCACCGTCCTTGTCCGGGTGGTAGAAACGGGTGCAGCGGTCATCTGTGGGGACACGGGGACATGAGGTGGCAGGGGGACACAGGGAAAGGACCAGTGGGACATGAGGACAGGGTGGGAACATGTGGAGGGGGGTCAGCAGGGGACATGGGGACAGAGGCATGGGGAGATCAGCAGGGACATGGTGGGACAAAGGGACAAGAGAGGACACAGAGGGGACTTCGTGGAAGCAGGGGGCATGGAGGGGAGTGTGGGGACAGAGGGGACCTGAGGGTCACCCAAGGGGACGTGGGACACACCGATCTTGTAGTAGCTGTAGACGGTGACAGCCGCGGGCTGGATCAAGCCCACCCTGAATCGCTGGTGGGCCTTGAAGGAGAAACACTCCTCGGCCTTGTGTGAGACCTGGGGACGGGGACATGGGGACACCATGGGGACAAGGGGATGGCAGTCAACCAGCCCCCAGCCTGGCCCTATCCCCAGCCCCGTTCCCATGATGTCCCTATCCATGACTCGAATCCATCTCGTTGTCCCCACCTTTGTCTCCATCCCTGTCCCAGTCCTGTCCCCACTTCTGTCCCCAATTTTATCCTCATCCCTGTCCCCATCCTCTCCCTGTCCATGTCCCAAACTCCATCCTATGCCCATCCTTGTCCTTTTACACACTCTGTCCCCATCCCTGTCCCACACTGTCCCTGTCCTATCATGTCTTCATCCCCATCCCATCTTGTCCCTGTCCCCATATCTGTCCCATCTTGTCCCCACCTTGTCCTATCTTGTCCTCACCTTGTCCTACCTTGTCCCCATCCCTGTCCCATCTTGTCCCCATCCCCATGTCCCCCATATCCCCACCTTGTCGAGGTAGATGACGAGGTTGCTGCGGTCTGACAGCGCTTGGTCGATCTCATACTTGGAGATGTACCTGTCCACCCCCTCCGTGAGCTGGGGACAAGGACACAGTGACACCGGGGCATGAGGGGACACGTGGGGACATGCAACCGCATTGGGATACAGGGATGAATGGGCACAGGGGCATGCAGGGACACGGTGATGCTGGCCACATGGGACACATGGCCATGGCAGGATGTGGGGGACTTGCAGAGATGTGGGGACACATTGGGACATGGGGACAGTGACACCAGGGGACACATAGCCATGGAGAGATGGCGGTGGCACAGGATTATGGGGACACAGGGACACATGGGGACACAAGGACATGGGGGACACACATGGTGGTTAGGGAGATGTGGGGACACAATGGCACAAAGATGCCAGGCCTTGTGTCTCCCCGATGTGTCCCCATGTGTCCCCATGTCCCCACACTTACCCTCTTCAGGTCCTGGAGATCAGGCGAGAAGCCCGTGAGCATGGAGACGTCGAGGATGGACATGGTGGCATCCACGGTGTCCAGGTACCTGTAGGGACAGGGCTGAGGCCACCTGCCTGCCCCCAACCGCCCTATTGTCCCCAGCATCCCCATCCTTGATGTCCCTGTCCCCAGTATACCCATTGCCATGTCCCCAATGTCCCTGATGTCCCCAGTGTCACCAGCCTGTCCTACCTGGTGCAGATGGTGATCTTGACGGAGCGGATGACGCCCTCCTCTTCCTTGCCTGTGGGGGGACATGGGGACAATGAGGGGACACGGGGGACATCGAAGGGGACATGAGGGACATCCAAGGGGACACGGAGGACACACTTCAAGGACATGGGGAGGGATCTAGGGTGACATAGTGAGGACATGGAGGGGACATGTGGGGACTCACCCATCTTCACATCCTCCACCTGCACCTGCAGGTCGAAGCTGTCGCACTTGTTGTCCTTCTCAGGGACCTTGGCGTTGTAGATAGTCACCACTGTCATTGTCCCCTTGCCTGTGCCCTCGGCTTTCACCGTGAAGTCCTCATTCAACTTGGTCTGTGGGGAGAGGGGACATTGAGGAGGGACAGGGATGTCCCCTGGGAGGGACATGGAAGGGACGGGAGCATGCCAGAATGTAGAAGGAACAGGGACATCCCAGGATATGGAGGGGGCGATGGGGTTGCAAGACACAAAGGGACATGGAGGGGACAAGGACATGGAGGGTCATGAAGGGAACAGGGACATTCCAGGACACAGCAAGGGAGGGGACAAGAGGAGCCAGGGACATGGCAGGGACATGGAGGGACATTCCAAGCCTTGGAAGGACACAGAGAGGACATGGAGGGGACATGGAAGGAACACGGGCAGCAGAGGCCATAGCGATGGGACAAGGTTGTCCTGGGACACGAAGAGACACAGAAGGGACAGGGACATCCCATGGACAGCAACAGCAGGGAGATGCATCCCCATGGTCCTGACGGTGACGGTGACAAGGGTGACAGGGTGACAAGGGTGACAGGGTGACAAGGGCGACAGGGTGACAAGGGCATGGGTACCTCGGCGGAGCGCGACACCAGGGCGTTTCTGTTCTCGATGCGGTAGGTGATGGCGTTGGCGCGGCGCGGCAGCAGCACCGACACGTCGAGGTTGAGATCCAGCTGCCGTGGAGTCATCACCTGGTACTGGGCCAGGGCTTGGAATACCAGGATGGTGGCCTGCAGGGACACCAGTGTCACCAAGGCTTGAGGACACCGTCTGGAGCATCCCCAAAACCTCCTGGGTGGTCCTGAGCCCAAGGTGACCCCAAGTCCTGGGACCACTTGATGTCACCTGGAACATACCCTTGGGGGTCTTATGGAGTAAAGGTGTCCCTGAGGGGCAGGACATGTCCCTGAGGTGTCCCCAGGGACTATGGTGTCCCCAAGGGACTACGGTGTCCCCAAGGGACAGGTCTTTTGGGTTTTCCAAAGCCCTTGTGATCCCATAGGACCATGGGTGTTCCCCAAGGACGTGCCACGTCCCTGGGGGTCCCAAGGGCCCTGAGGTGACCCCCAAGCCCTGTGGGGTCCCCCAATGCCTTCAGGGTCCCATGGGGCCAGAGATGTCCCCCAAGAGATGTACCATGTCCCCAGAGTCCCCAGCGCTATGAGGTGGCACCTCAACCTCCAAAAAAGCCCTCAATCCCTATGTCCCTGTCCCCCTTCCCCATGGCAGCGGGGGCCAGGACAGCACCCATGGGTGCCAGGGGTTTTCGTAGCCCACCTGAGTGGATCCGTAGCCACCTCCAAAGTAGTTCTGCTGGGCAAGCCAGCGGGCCACCGGTCCCGTCAGCTCCGGCTTCTCCATCTGCAGCAAGGCCAGCAAGGCGTAGGACGTCCCCTCGATGTTGTAGGTGTGGGCGTTGCGTTCCTCCCAGCTTCTGCCCCCTGGGGTGACACCGGTCCCTCAGCACCCTCCGGGGGTGATTTCTCCCACCCCCATAATCACCTCTTCCCCCCTCACCCCAGTTTTTTGTCCTCCCCCCACAGTGAGACATCACCTTTGGAAAACTTCATGAGAACTTTCTCGCTCTTGAGTTTCCCCGTCAAGGCCAAGGCGTAGGAGGTCAGGGCCACCGTGTAGGGCCGGGTCAGCGACTGGTACCTCCGGGCAAGGTAATCGGCGGCTTTGGTGATGCTCCCATCCAAGCTCTGGGCAGAAATGGTGCTAAGTTTGGATTTTCAGGTGGCTGCTATAAGGGTTGGGCACCTCATCTTGAAGCACTGTTCTATGAGACAGATGCCCCTTGTGTCCCCTCTCCCCATGTTGGGTTGAGGACCAGGCCACTCACGTTGACGTGGTTCTTGCAGACCTCCCGGGCCTCCTGCAGCGCGACGAGGACAAAGGCTGTCAGCGACACCTCGGGCTCGGCACCTTGGTAGCCTCCCTATGTGACAAAATCGAGGGAGAACCCCTCAGGATCGTGGTTTTCACAGCAATGTCCACCCAACACACATCCCTGTCACCTAATGCAGTCCTTTCCCCACAGTTCAGTCCAAAATCCTCGAGCCAACAGGGCTCTGGTCACCATCAGGGACAGGGTTTGGGTCCCTCCATACCACCATCTCCTTATGGATGACCGGAGCATCTTCTTGGAAAATCCCATCTGGCTTCTGCTTCTCCAGGATGAGCCATTTCACGGCACCGCAAATCACCTCGAGCTCGATGTCTACCAGGTTGATGGCCAGGGCAAAGACTTTGGTCACATAGGCTGTCAACCTGGGGGACAGGAGGACCTTGGTGTCATGGCCAACCCTGTCACCCGGACCCGTGTGGTGGTGGCAACGTGGCTCTCACCAGGTGCTTGATTGGCGGTTCTGGAAGACGGCAAAGGAGCTGTCAGGCTTCCGGAAAGCAAGTTGTTGGGTGTAACCTGGTGAGGAGGTGGTGGTTGGACAACACAGGGAGCAACCAGAGGTGGCTTCAGGCCACCAAACACCTTCAGCCACTGGTCAACACAAGGAGCACCCAGAGGTGGCTTCAGGCCACCAATGCCCTCCAATCATTGGCCAAGACAAGAACATCCAACCAAGCTGAGGGAGCTTCAGGCCACCAATGCCCTCCAACCATTGGCCAACACGAGGAACACCCAGTCAAGTTGAGGTGGCTTCAGGCCACCAATGCCCTCCAATCATTGGCCAAGACAAGAACATCCAACCAAGCTGAGGGAGCTTCAGGCCACCAATTCCTTCCAACCATTGGCCAACATAAGGAGCACCCAGTCAAGTTGAGGTGGCTTCAGGCCACCAATGCCCTCCAGCCATTGGCCAACACAAGGAGCACCCGGAGATGGCTTCAGGCCACCAGTGCCCTCCAGCCATTGGCCAACACAAGGAGCACTCAGTCAAGCTGAGGTGGCTTCAGGCCACCAACCCAATCTGGAGCACACTCCAGTGCAAACCAGTAGCTCTAGAAATCGCCAAACTGGTAGCGCCCAACCCACGTCTTCTCCAAAGGCACAAGTTTCTTCGGTACCTTGGATGATGGCAACATTTTGCCCCCCAGGAGAAGAAACCAGGGGGTGCTCCCACCCTTTGGGGGATGCTCCTACCCTTTTTGATCAAGTTGATGGCCTCAGTGCGGCGGTCAATCCCGAAGCTTTCCCACTGCAACGTGCTGTCCAGGTAGTGGGTGGCAATGACGGTGGGCGTCATCCCGATCATGTTCTGCTCCCCACAGCCCGCCGGCGTCACGATGAGGTGCTTCAGCTTGCTCCCATCTATGGCTTTCTCCACCATGATGGACACGGGGTTGCCTGGACCAGAAGAAGGGGAGACGTCAAGCCAGGAGTGTCCCCACTCTGCTGCTAGTTTGTACCCGTGTGTGTCTCTTCCCACCTTGGATGCTGACTTTGGTCTCCGACTCCGTGTTGGGGACAATGTCAGAGATGTTTGCTGCCCTCACCTTCTCCTCCTGTACACCATCTGTGGGGCAGAGAGGCCAGGATGGAGATAGGCATCCCTAAGGATGTCCCTTGTCCTTCAAGGTGCTCCAAAATCATACCAGGATGTCCCTTCTCCCTCAAGATGCCCCAGCTCCATAGAAGGATGTCCCTTGTGCCCAAGGATGTCCCAGGCCCACAGCAGGACACCCCTCATTCCCTGAGATGCCCCAGCTCCATAGTAGGATGTCCGTTGTCCCCCAGGATGCCCCTGGGGTATTGATGGTCCATCCTTCATGCCCCAAGATGTTCCACAGCAGTGTTTCTCTTATTCCCCAAGATGCCCCAAATCCTCCCCTCAGTGGGGCATCCCTGTGGGGCTGAGACTTCCCCAAGACCAATGGAGACCACTCACTGACTCCCTTGTTCTTCGGGTCCAGCTCAACTATCTTCACCGTCTTCTCCAACCTCATCCCTTCGGGCTGCAGAGGTGAGAGACTAATGCTTAAAGTTGGGTTGGGCTTGGGTCTTCCCCTTCCCAACCTCTCTGGGTTGTCCAGGAAAGGTGTCCCAGTGTAAACCAGCACCCCCAGCTCATGAGCCAAACTGGGAGAGCCCCAGGAGACCACACTTGAGCATCCTGGGGGAAAGCATCTTTCATCCCTGGGTACCAACACCAGGATGAATGTGGAGATAAGGATGTCACAAGGATACCATGCTGGGGACATGGCAGGGCTGGAGGTGGCACCATGTGGTGCCACGAGCACCAATGGCCACTCACCACAACTTTGAGCTTCTTCTTGACGCCGTCAGCCACGTATTTGTTCCGGACGGCCGCCTTCACCTCCACCTCGTGCAGCCCCAGCTGCAAGGGCACGATGACGAAGGGCACGGCCCACGACGACTGAGGTTTCAGCTTGAGGATCTGCTGGTAGCGCGTCTTGGAGGTGGAGGCGCTGCACAAGGCTGGGTTGTACATCAGCTCCACGCGCACCTGCGGGGCACCGAGATGTTGGCCGTGGGGTTCAGGTGGCCACAGACTGCCTCCCTTCTCCCAGAAGCCCACGGGTGAGTCCCCTGCCAACCGTGATTTCGCTGGTCCAGTAGTTGTAGAGGATGGCACGGATCTCCACCTGCTCGTTCCTCACCACAGAGTAGGGCAGGCGCAGGTCGATGAAGAAGTCCTTCATCACCGTGATCTCATAGGGGTCAGCCACGCACAGCCCTGCGGGGTGACCCACGAGGACATGAGGGTCAGGTTTATGTGCTTACTGGGCCCCTCACGTCACAGGGACATCATCAGGGCTTTCAGAGATCCCTCAAGTCCCATGGAGTCCTCTCAAGGTTTAGGGGATCCCTCAAGTCCCATGGAGTCCTCTCAAGGTTTAGGGCATCCCTCAAGTCCCATGGAGCTCTCCTAAGATTTAGGGCATCCCTCAAGTCCCATGGAGCTCTTCCAAGGTTTAGGGGATCCCTCAAATCCCAGGGACCATCCCCAAGGTTTGGTGACTCCTTTGAACCCCAGGGCCACCTCTATACTCCATCACGTACCCTTGGTCGGTGAGAGGCTGATGGCCAGGACCTCCCAGGTGGTGATGGAGTCCTTCAGGTACACAGGTAGAGTCTTTGAGGAGATTCTGGAGAGGATGGGAATGGCCAAGGGGGTCATAACTGCCCTCAAAGTGGTCCCCAGGGGGGTGTAGATGGCCCCTGAGCTGGACCAAGGTGTCATAGCTGGTCTCAAGGCAGCACCAGGGGGTCAGGAATGGCCTTTGTATGGTCTTGGGGACCACCGTGGTCTCCAGACTGGGCAAGGCAGTGTCCAGAGCTGGACAAGGAGGAGGTCATGGTCCCCAAGTTGCGTCATGGGGTGGAAGGGTGTTGGGGCAAGAACACAGGGCTCACCCCAGATCATTGGGCTGCTCCGTCAGCGGCTCCACCTGCCACAGCCAGCTCTCCGGGAAGAGGCTCCGTGAAGTGATATCCTCGTCGGAGAGGAAGACGTTTTCCTCCTCGCCTGGGGGTGGTGGGTGGAGGTGGTGTCCTTCTCTCGACCGTGGCCTCAGGGCCCCAGTCCCTGAGTGGAGCCAGTATGACCCCAAGCACCACCCTTGCTTTGTCCAAGTTTCTCCAGGCATCACCCAACTTTCACCCAAGAATTGCCCAAAATTCACCCAAGCGTTGCACAAAGTTCACCCAAGTGTTGCCCAAAATTCACCCACGTATTGGCCAAAATTCATCCAAGTATTGGCCAAAATTCACCCAAGTATTGCCCAAGGACATTGCAAGCAACACCCAAGGTTCACCTGACCTTCACCCAAGCATCACCCAAGCATCACCCAACCGCCAACCCCACCATTGCCCAGCACTTGCTTCGAGCCAACTGCAGGTGGAAATTGCGCTGCTTCTGGTCGCGGATGCCCTTGATGTACTTGCAGCAGTCGAGGAAGGCGCGGACGCAGGTTTCCCCATCCTGGATGTAGGTGGTGCGATGCTCGCAGCTGTGGCCCATGGGGTTCTCCTTCATGCCATCCTCACAACACTTGCGCAGCAACTTGTCCGTGTATTCAGCCACTGCCGGCACCAAGGAGCCCAACTGGTACCCAGTCCCAAAGCCCCTGGCTTGAGGGACATGGGACGTTCTGGTGTCCTTTGGGATATGGGGTGCTGTGGTGTCATCAGGGATGTGGGACACTCTGGTGTCCCTCAGGGACTTGGGATGCTGGTGTTGATTGGTACATGGGATGCTGTGGTAGCACCAGGGACATGGGTTGCTCTGGTGTCCCTCAGGGACATGGGACATTGGTATTGATTGGGACATGGGACATTGGTAATGACTGGGACATGAGATGCTCTGGTATCCCTCAGGGACTTAGGACACTGGTGTTGTCTGGGACATGGGATGCTCTGGCGTCCCTCAGGAACATGGGACATTGATATTGATTGGGACATGGGATGTTCTGGTATCCCTCAGGGACTTAGGACACTGGTGTTGTTTGGGACATGGGATGCTCTGGCATCCCTCAGGGACATGGGACATTGGTATTGATTGGGACATGGGATGCTCTGGTATCCCTCAGGGACTTAGGACACTGGTGTTGTTTGGGACATGGGATGCTCTGGTATCCCTCAGGGACTTAGGACACTGGTGTTGTTTGGGACATGGGATGCTCTGGTATCCCTCAGGGACTTAGGACACTGGTGTTGTTTGGGACATGGGATGCTCTGGTATCCCTCAGGGACTTAGGACACTGGTGTTGTTTGGGACATGGGATGCTCTGGTATCCCTCAGGGACTTAGGACACCGGTGTTGTTTGGGACATGGGATGCTCTGGTGTCCCTCAGGAACCTGGGGCGCTGGTGTTGATTGAGACATGGGATGCTTTGGTAGCACCGGGGACATGGGATGTCCTGATGTCCCTTGAGGACATGGGACACTTTGGCATCTTCAGGAACATAGGACACTCTGGTGACCCTCAGGAACATGGGATGAGGGTACTGATTAGGATATGGGATGCTCTGGTGTCCCTAAGGGACCTGGGACACCTTGGCATCTTCAGGGACATAGGACACCAGAGTGGGGGACATGGGGACATGGGATGCTGCCAGTGCCACCTACTCTTGTTGCCTTTGTACTCAATGAGCTGCAGGGAGCGGCGCTTGCGTTTTGCGGGCTGGGGACACTGGACCTCTGGGGACAGAGAGGACACAAGTCAGGACCCCACGGTGTCACAACTCCAAACCCAGGTGTCATTTCCCCTTGACGTCAATTGTCACATCCCAAAGCTTAGGGGACACATCCCCTATCCCTGACGTATCACACTCCCCCATCCTTGAAGTGTCACATCCCCAAGGTGTCACCTACCCCATCCCCAAGGTGCCACCTACCTCATCCCCAAGGTGCCACCTGCCCCATACCCAAGGTGTCACCTACCCCATCCCCAAGGTGCCACCTACCCCATACCCAAGGTGTCACCTACTTCATCCCCAAGGTGCCACCTACTCCATCCCCAAGGTGCCACCTATTCCATCCCCAAGGTGCCACCTACTCCATCCCCAAGGTGTCACCTACCCCATACCTAAGGTGTCACCTACTCCAACCCCAAGGTGCCACCTACTCCATCCCCAAGGTGCCACCTACCCCATCCCCAAGGTGTCACCCCAGGTTGTCCCAGTCCCCAATGTGTCCCCTACCCCCTCGCGGTGGCGTGGTGATCTTCACGCTGGTGACCAGGCTGAGGCCAGCATCAGCAAAGACACCCACGTTGTCCCTCCCGCTGCCCGGGGTGCAGGCGATGTCACTCTTCTCCACCGTGTCCCAAACCTGTGGCCAATGGGACAGCCATGACAGCCACTGCTGTCACCCGGGGACAATGGGGACGGGGATCCGGGCACTCACCTTGGACTGGGTGAGCTTGTTCTTCTTGTTGAGGACGTAGACACCCTTATCCACAGCCACCAACCCCACATGGGCTTGGTGGTCACCCTCGATGCGCAGCCGCATGGGTGTCCCTGGTTCGTGCACCCGGTTGTCGGCCTCTGTTGCTCCCTTCACCACCAGCTGCCACGGGGACATGGGACAGGGAGGGGTCATGTCCACAGGATGCCCAAAAAAATATCTTCACCTCAACCCCACAGGGTGCTGGAGTCTTCCAGGGGTAGCTGATGGCTGTGTGTCAATGGGGCACCTGGGCCACCCAAGTCCCACCATGAGATGCCCAAGCCCCTCATGGACTGTTCAAACCACTTAAGTGCCACCCAATCTTCATCATGGGCCACCCAACTCCTTTCATGGGCCACCCAAGCCTGGCCATGAGATGCCCAAGCTCCTCATGAACTATCCAAACCCCTTCAGTGCCACTCGGTCTCCATCGTGGACCACCCAACTCCTTTCATGGGCCACTCAAGCCCTTCATGGACTATTCAAGCCACTTAAGTGCCACTCAGTCTCCATTGTGGGCTACCCTAGTCCCACCATGAGATGCCCAAGCCCCTCATGGACTATCCAAACCACTTAAGTGCCACCCAATCTCCATCATGGGCCACCCAACTCCTTTCATGGGCCACCCAAGCCCTTCATGGACTATTCAAACCACTTAAGTGCCACTCAGTCTCCATTGTGGGCTACCCAAGTCCCACCATGAGATGCCCAAGCCCCTCATGGACTATCCAAACCACTTAAGAGCCACCCAATCTCTCCATCATGGGCCAACCAAGGGCCACTTAAACCACTTCCAAGGCCCAGTCAATACCCCCATGGACCCCTCCAGCCCCTGGGACAGTGGGGACACACTCACGGTGCCCATGCAAGTGTCCTTGACGTCAACCCAGACGGAGTCAGCAACGATCTCACCAGGCATCACGTAGTAGTAGGCCACGAAGCGGAAGGAGGGGATGAGCTCGGCCGTCACCGGCAGTGACATGGTGACCAGGCTCTGGCCAGCCTCGTGCTTCTGTCGCCCCACGTGGATGATGCGCCCCTTGCTCATGATCTGGGCAAAGAGAGGCAGGGTTGGTGGGCACCTGGACACCTATGTCCTCAAGATGGGACACAGTTGGTTGGCAGAGGCCAAGCGCACTCACCAGGTAGGTGAAGTAGGGGACGGAGTCGCGGACGGCGTTGCTGTTGCTCTTGATGTGGAAGTTGACAGGGAGGTTTTCCCCAGGCTGCACCTCGGTGGCCCCCACGGCCAAGTGGAGGAAGTTGCTGGAGCCACCTTGGCTGCGGTAAGCTTCGGCCGTCATCTGCCGGGAGGCCTGGCGGTCGGGAGGCAAGCCGGGTTGGTTCGTCCGCACCTGCAACACAGGGGACAAAGTGGCCTTGGTCAACAGGGAGAGGTGTGGACGTGGGCAGGGGTCATCATGGAGGTCCTGGCTGTCCTGGTCCTTGGTCAATGGTGGTCATCTCCTTGGTCAACCTGATCGTTGCTGATACCCGACGCGTCTCGGCCACTCCAGCCAATGCAGCCACCTTGGTCACCCTGACCTTGGCCATGCCAATTCTTGGCCACTGGTGACCCATGCTGACCCTGACTGCAGGCCACCATGGGCAACTTGGCCACCATAGACAACTTGGCTACCATGGGCAACTTGGCCACCATGGACAACTTGGCCACCATAGACAACTTGGCCACCATGGCCACCATAGACAACTTGGCTACCATGGGCAACTTGGCCACCATAGACAACTTGGCTACCATGGGCAACTTGGCCACCATAGACAACTTGGCCACCATGGACAGCTTGGCCACCATGGACATCTCCACCAGTCTCCTTGGCACTGGCCATCCTGATTCTTGAGCACCCTAGATGTCTTGGTCAACCCAATTGTGTTGGCCACCATGGTCCTCCTGACACCAGCCATACTGCTCCTTGGTCAACGGTGACCAGGATAGCCCTGGTCATTGGCCACTTGGGACATCTTGATCACCACAGTCATCTCGGCCGTGCTGGTCACCCTCACCTTGGCCATCCTGGTCCTTGGTTAATGGTGATCGAGGTGGTCCTGACCCTTGGCCACCATGGATGTCCAGGCTATTCTGGTCCCGTGATCCTGCTGCCCTGGCCCTTGGTCAATTGTGACCACGGTGGTCCTTGGTCACCCTGGACACCTCAGTTGTCTCAGCAACCCCAATGCCCTGGTCACTTCAACCACTGTCCCCAGTCACTGTGGCCACCCCAGTTCCAAGGCCACCCCAGTGGACTCACAGTGATGGGGACCGTGTCCTTGTTGGCTGGCATGTTGAGGACCAGCTTGGCTGTGCCATCGCGCTGGGTGGAGACGAGACCCTGGAAGTTATCGGCCTTGACGGTGACACGCGAAGCCGGAGACTCATCTGGGTTAGTGACGTAGACCTGATGTGGTGTGACATGAGGACATTACACGGGGATGTGGCATGAGGGACACGTCACCTGGTGCCATCCCAGTGACACAGGGACAGACCGCGGTCCCCAGGCCCTCTCCAGGTGACTCAGTGATATGACATGGGCTTCTGGGCCAATGCCACCGCTGTCCCCATCTCTGTCCCCAGATGCCATTACCATCAGATCGAAGGGCATCCCCGGCTTGAAGTACTTGGGGGTGCGGGTGAAGTGGATGGTGTAGGGGGATGTCACGATGCGGATGCCAGTGCGCTGCGCCTCCACCATGTCACTGCCTGCAGTGGCCACGGGAATGGCCGTGTCACCCATTGCCAGGACACAGCTCCCAGTCACCCCCAGGGACAGCCTTGGCTGACCTTGGGTGGCCCCAGATGTCCCCATCCTCTCTGTCCTCAACCTTACATCTCCCCATCCTTTGATGTCCCCAACCCCACATGTCCCCATCCTTTGCCATCCTCAACCCTATGTCCCCAGCCCCCCATGTCACTGCTGTCCCCATCCCCCTGTGTCCCCACATGTCTCTGGGTGTCCTCCCACCTACCCAAGTTCTTGAAGACTGTGACAGAGACATACAGCCCGTGGCCTCGCATGTCCCTGCCATCCCTGTCCCCCCAAGTCCTCCGTGTCCCCTGCAATCCCCCTGCACACCTGACTCAGTGAGGACGGTGACAGAGACGTAGAGCGAGTGTCCTGCCGAACCGCTGCCGCAGCAGGGCCATGGGCAGCACGGCTTCCCCGTCCCCATCCGTCACCTGCAGTGTGGTGTTAGTGGGACAGGGGACAGCCACGGGGACCAAGGTGGGGACAGGGATGGGAATGGGGACAGGTAGGGGATGACAGGGCTCAGTATGAGACAGGGATGTGGGCAGGGGTAAGGATGTGGGTGACAGGGTTCAGCAAGTGACAGCTCAACAGAGACAAGGGATGGGGACAGGGACAAGGGATGGGGACAGGGACAAGGACAGGGTCACCTGGACACGCTTCAGGGACTGGGGGATGCTCTTCTTCTCATCATCCACCATAACGCCGAAGAGGACGAAGGCTGTCCCCTGCAGGCGCTTCCCATACAGGTATCTGTGGGCAAGCCACCACCGTCACCGTCAACCCCTGTCCCCATGTCCCCATCACACCCACATCACTGTCACCCCCTGTCCCCATCATCCCATTTTCCCGCGTCCCCATCGCTCCCAAACCTCTCACTTTGCACCCATGCCACTCCCTCAACCCCTGGGGACTTTGCATAGGAGCAGAGCAGCAATGTCACCCCACATCATCACCCATGGAGGCTTGACTCCCAAAAATGAGCAGTTTTGGGGTTCCCATCCCACCTGGCTGTGATGGACACCCGGAAATCCTCCTCCCGGTCAATGTAGAGGAACTTCTCCTCCGGCTCCAGGACCACCTCAAAGCTTGGTAGCACTGTGGGGTGGGGACACCCAATGGCACCCAGGACAGACACAAGGGACCCAGGTGTCTGGGGTCCCACCCCCACCCCACCTTACCATACTCCTTGACTTCAAATTGGGTGCTGAAGACCTTTTCTGGTGAGTCTTCAAATTTGGCCATTATCGTCCATGTCCCCAGGCTGGAAAAGGTGGGGGACAAGGTGAGGGGACAAGCCCAGGGCCACGGATGTCCCCAAGTCACCCTGGGAGGTGACACCCACCTGACAACATCGGGCAGTGGGTGGTTGAGGGAGTAGATGCCGGTCTTCATCGGCGAGGACACGGGCACTTGCTTGACGATGACATTATCTGGTGTCTGAAGGGACATGGAGTGGTTGGGGACAGTGGCATGGGTGACCGTGTCCCTATGTCCCTATGTCCCCAGTGGGCACCCACCTTGACCTCCACGACCACCGTCTTGGGCGCTGGCTCCATGAGGTGGCCCAGAGCAAAGAGGCGGCAGAGCACTGGGAAGGGACAGTGGGGATGAGGTGAGCAGGGGTGGTGTGGGGACACCCAAAAATGTGTGCTGGACCCCAAAATGGGTCCTGGGTCCCAGTGGAGGTGCCAGGACAATGTCCCCAAATGGGTGCTGAACCCAACACCCCCAGATCACACCAAGACCCCAAGACACCATGGAGGGGACCCAACACCCCAAGGTGCCACCCCAGCACCCCAAGATGCTGTGGAGGGGACCCAAGACCCCCAGATCATACCAAGACCCCAAGACACCATGGAGGGAACCCAACACCCCAAAGTGCCGCCAAGACCCCAAAGTGCCACCAAGACCCCAAGGTGCTGTACAGGAGATCCAACAGTTCAAATGCCATGGAAGGGACCCAACACCCCAAGGTGCCACCACAGCACCCCAAGATGCTGTGGAGGGGACCCAAGACCCCCAGATCATACCAAGACCCCAAGACACCATGGAGGGGACCCAAAACCTCAAGGTGTCACCACAGCACCCCAAGATGCCGTGGAGGGGACCCAACACCCCAAGGTGCCACCAAGACCTCAAGATGGCATGGAGGGGACCCAAGACCCCCAGATCACACCAAGACCCCACTACACCATGGAGGGCATCCAACACCCCAAGGTGCCACCACAGCACCCCAAGATGCCATGGAGGGGACCCAAGACCCCCAGATCACACCAAGACCCCAAGACACCATGGAGGGGACCCAAAACCTCAAGGTGCCACCAAGACCCCACTACACCATGGAGGGGATCCAACACCCCAAGGTGCCACCACAGCACCCCAAGGTGCTGTGGAGAGGACCCAAGACCCCAGATGCCACCAGGACCCCAAGATGCTGTTGAGGAGACTCAACACTTCAAGATGCCATGGAGGGGACCCAACACCCTAAGATGCCACCACAGCACCCCAAGGTGCCATGGTGACACCCAGGACACACCAGTGGAGCCAGGGGTGTAGATGGGCTTGTCGGTCTGCAGGAAGATGTGGCCGCTGTGGAGTGACACCAGCAGCACCTTCTCCAGCGTCGTCTGGCCCACCCGCGCCGTCACCGAGACAAACTGCTTCCCCTCTGCCTGTGGCAGTGCCTTGGCCGACACCTGCGGGGACAGAGGACACCAGGTGGCACCTGCACCACGGGGACAGGGCAGGGACACCAGGTGGCACCCGTGTCCAGGAAACAGGGCTGAGGATGCAGGGTGACAGTACCCAAGAAATTCAGAGTGGCCATCGTCAAAGACAGAGGGGTGGCCATCCTCTAATCATAGGGTGACCATCTCCAAGGACCTCAGGGTCACTGTACCCAAAGAGGTGACCACCCCATAGACCCATCAGTGGCCATCCTCTTAGGGTGACCATCTCCAAGGACCTCAGGGTCACTGTACCCAAAGAGGTGACCACCCCATAGACCCATCAGTGGCCATCCTCTTAGGGTGACCATCTCCAAGGACCTGGGGGTGACCATCCCCAAAGAGGTGACCACCCCATAGACCAACCAGAGGCCGTCCTCTTTAGGGTGACCATCTCCAAGGACCTCAGGGTCACTGTCCCCAGGGAGGTGACCACCCCATAGACCCATCAGTGGCCTTTCTCTTAGAGTGACCATCTCCAAGGACCCCAGGGACACTGTCCCCAGAGAGGTGACCACCCCATAGACCCATCAGTGGCCTTTCTCTTCGGGTGACCATCTCCAAGGACCTGGGGGTGACAGTCCCCAAAGAGGTGACCACCCCCATGGACCCGCAGGTGGCCCCCCTGTAGCCATACAGTGACCATCTCCAAGGTTCTCATTGCCTCCAAGGACGTGGGGTGACATCCCCAAAGACCCCCTGCAGACCAAGCCCCCCTAGGTGTCCCACCAGCCCCATGGAGATTCTCTACCACCTCCTATAGGGTTGAGCCCCATGTGCCACCCTCCTCGGGGCGGTCTGGGGCAGTGACCGGCCGGGAGGTGACCCGGGTGGCGGGGTGGTGACATACCTTGATGGTGGTGGTGGCCAACATGCCCTCGGCGGGGCTCAGTGGCACACGGATCTGGTAGAGCACGTGGCGCTTGAGGGGAAAGTCCTGCACCAGGAGGGTGGCCTCGGTGGCGGTGGCCAACCCCGGCGCCTCCAGCACCACCCGCTCCTCTGTCTCCAGCCGCAGCACCGCTGGTGTCACCATTGTCACCCTGGGGACACCGGCCGTCATTGGGGGGAGGTGGGAGCTGTCATGGGGTGTCCCAGAGTACCCTGGGGACCTCACAGTGCCTGAAAGCCTCCCAGTCTGTCCCCATAGCACCTTGGGGACACCCTGGCACCCCTTGATCTGCCCCATGGGCCTCAAGCAACCCAATAGCCTCCCATTGCATGCACACAAATATCTCCTCATTACACCCCAATTTCCCCCATTGCACCCAAATATCTCCCTATTACACCCCAGTTTCCCCATTGCACCCCAATTTCCCCCATTGCACCCAAATATCTCCCCATTACACCCTAATGTCCCCCATTGCACCCCAATTTCCCCCATTGCACCCCAATTTGCCCCGGTTGCACCTCAATATCACCATTGCACCCCAGTATCCCCCCATTGCACACCAATATCCCCCCATTGCACCCCAATTTAACACATTGAACTCCAATTTCCCCCAGTTGCACCTCAATTTCCCCATTGCACCCCAGTATCCCCCACTACACCCCAATTTCCCTCCACTGCACCCCAGTATCTCCCCATTGCACCCCAGTATCCCCCCATTGCCCTCCAGCTCCCATCTGGAAAGGGAGCTCTTATCTAGGGTGGGGGTCATGGTCCAGAGGATTCTGGGTAGGTTGGGGGTCACTGGCAGAGGGGGTCTCAGTTAGGGTGAGGGTCCCAGACTGCAGGATTCTGGCTTAGGGGGTCCCAGATACTGGAGTGGAGGGGTCCTGGCCTTGGGGCTCCATCTAGGGCAGGGGGTCTTGGTTGGGGAGGGGGTCCCTGCTATGAGGATCCTATGGGTGGGGGGTCCCATGGGTGCAGGGTGGATCCTGGGTGGAGATCCCATGGGTCCAGGGGGTTCCAGAAGAGGGGATCCAATGGGTTGGGGGGGGGGTCTCATAGGGGATCCTGGG
>NW_010202807.1:14828-22306 GCF_000695765.1 Mesitornis unicolor | reverse complement strand
CAATGGGTGCAAGTTGGAGCATAGGAAGTTCCATGTGAAACATAAGGAAAAACTTTTTTACTGTAAGGGTGACAGAGCACTGGGGCAGGCTGCCCAGAGAGGTTGTGGAGTCTCCTCTGGAGACATCCAAAACCTGCCTGGACGCGTTCCAGTGTGACCTCGTTTAGGTGATCCTGCTCTGGCAGGGGGGTTGGACTGGATGATCTTTCGAGGTCCCTTCCAACTCCTGAGATCCTGTGATTCTACCCTTGTTAAGGTAGAGCTGCAGCTTGCTTAATTAAAAGGTTAACCTTTCAGTACATTTATAAACAGGTTACAGAAAGATGCATGTAACATTTAACTGCTTTGGAGCAGCGACCAGGCCAGTGAAGCACAGAGATATCTGTGGAATAGTGTGAGTTAAAGAAATCAGACACTAAGATGACTAAGCTGCATTACTTTACAAAAATATGGATTTTTTGATATTTCTTCTGCTTGTTCCTGGTTACTCAGTTCTTACCATACTGAAATCTCAGTAAGTTTCTTTCTTAGCAGTAGCACTGTTTTTCTTTCATCTTTTTTCCCCCTCTTAAGCCTCCTATCATTAGAATGACAAATACCCTGCCACTCCCCATAGTATTTTAACAGAGGATCAAATCCAGGATTCCCTCTCTCTGATTTTTCCTACAATTCATGTGCTAGCTGGAGGCACCTTCAACAGTTTTAATTATTGATCACTTACAATAAAAGAGAGAAAGAGGAAATCCAGCTGGTTATTGCACAAGTCCAAATAGATTAACAGTATTATTGCATCATATGAGCACCCAAAAGCAGGGAACAAACATTTAAGTTATCATTTTAAAGTGCAATTTTAATAAAATTCCCAGGTTAAAACCACAAGATTTAGACATAGTGATATTTGAGAGTCCAGTTAAAAGATGGCAGAGAAGGAGCAGTATCTCAGTCTTGACATGAAAAAATATGACTACTATCAGATAATAATGCATTTATCTCGATATGCAAAAAATATATTCTTATAGATTTAGGACTAAACACCTAACCAGTAAAAAAATCTGTATAGGTCCAATAGACTTTGATCCCAGGGTGTTTCTCGTTCTTTTGAAAATTTATAGCTAAGGAATCTTTATTTCAGTATTTCTCTTTTGTCTGAATAGATTTCTTAGAGTGTGTATTTCTACAATTTTCATTAAAATTTTCATTTAAGGAATTACTGGCTTCATTACACTTCTTTGCTAAGATGTCTGAAAGCTTATAAATGTATTATCTACAATTTGAAACAAGTTATCTGACTCTTTCAAAATGTGAGTCAACCAACATTCTGCATAAAATTATATGAATTGCAAGGAATGAAGCTCTTTTAATTTTCCAGTTGAGATCTCATTACCCTTAGATTATGTGAATCTTTTAAATTGTCAAACTCAAACGTTTATTAAAAAACAAGAGAGCTGTATAAAAAAACAATATGTAAATAAATTTAGTAAATCTGTAGTTTTTCCTGCTACATATAAAAAATTGAAGGAAGTAATGTGACATTCTGCAGATAAAAAAATGTATTATAACATGTATTATATCCTTTACTTCAGTGAAATCTTCATTCAAGAGTTTTTAGTTTCTTACAAGTCAGAGTAATAAGTATATCTGCCTGCTGACAAATTATGAAACATGACTCAAACCAACAAATGTAGTTCTGAGATACAAATCTATAACAGAATGCAACCCAGTGATTGGAAGAGATATGAATTAATCTTACAAATTTTAAAAGTTTATAATTCAAAAGACTGCAGCAGTAGACTACCTGAAGTCAACAGCACAAGCTAGGCTTGGCATCTTTTTTCTGTTTTTATGAAAAAGCTTTTTTTAAACTAAATAAATAGCTTTTTTAAAAAACTAAATAATCCCTAAAACTTATTTTTAAACTAAATAATTTACACCATGCATTCTGTCTTTGTGCTCTGTACACTCCTGTTAAGCTGCAAAAATAGAATAACATTCTGATAAGATTTTAGAAATCATGATAGACTAGGTTTCCTCTCCTTCAACTTTGTCACAACAGTTTGAAAATCTTGACCGAGACGTATGCAGAATGCATCATGAAATAATATTTCCTGGGTAAGGTATACGTAATAAATAAACAGGTATATTCAACACATCTGTTATTGTGACTAAAATGGTACATAGAACAGCAACAGATCAAATATTTTGTCTCAGTGGACTGATTTAGATTAATATTTGTCACAAATTTACTGAATCTCTTTAGAGCTGACATAAAAAAAAATATCTTCCAGGTAATTGTTTTGGGATTTCACAGAATGCTATTTCCAGAATTTGAGCTAGGCAAGAAATTCATGATCTGCAAATATTTGAATTTTTTTTTTCTAACATGCCAAGTTCTTACAGCTTTTTTAGACCGAAGAAGGCTTCCGCATGATCATCTGTTTTGTATGAACAACATACGAACTTGGAAGTTTACCCTAAACTAAACTTAATTAATAAGAACTCACAAGTAATATAATAAGTTAATTTTCAGGTAAATTCTTATAAAACAATATCACTGATGTTAACATATTTTAATCTGAGGCACCGTGAGAAAAAGCTCTCTCCTGATTTTTCAGAGTTGTAAGCTTAGTTAGGTGTATACTATTAGCTTAAACAATAATACATGGCCATTTTTTGTGCAAATTCCCAGTTGAGGGATGCATAAACAACATATTTGCATAAGCAAATATCCAGCTACTTTTCTACTAGGTCACATGAATAAACACCTGATTTGCGTACGCACAATAGTTGTTTATAGGCATATTAGATACTTGCTAATGTATGAGTGCAATTATTCACCTCTAACATTGAAAATATTTTTAAACTGGCAATAACTTTAATAATGATTTTTACTCAGTCTTGAATAGTTTTAGCACTGTAATCTGCATGTGAATTGAGCTCCTTGTAGTTTATCTCTGCTCCAGAAGTAGAATTTCTTACTCTCCAGTGTTCATATTTAACTAAAAAGTTGTTGCCTGTATTGTTTTCTTCTTTCCTCCTGAAATTTCCATATTAAGGGACAAGTATGGTCTGTCTTAAAGTACAACTCAGTAAAATTTGTACTTCATTTAAGTGGCAAGGTTTTGGTAGCAGGGGGGATGCAGGGCTTCCCTCTGTGAGAATAGGCCAGGGCTACCCGGGCTGGACACCATCAGTTCGAACAGACTGCAAGAAGGACCCACCACTGGTCAAAGCTGAGCCCATGACCCACACTGATGGTGGTGCCTCTGTGACAACATATTTAAGAAAGGGTAAAAAAATCTGCATAACAGCTGTGAGAGAGAGGAGTGAGAAAATGTGAAACAGCCCTGTAGACATCAAGCTCAGTGAAGAAGGAGGCTCCAGAGCAGAGAATCCCCTGTAGCCCCTTGAGAAGACTTTGGTAGCACAGGTTGTCCCCCCATAACATCTGGAAGATTATGGTAGAGCAGATATCCACCTGCAGCCAATGGAGGACCCCATGCTGGAGCAGGTGAATGTGTCTGAAGGAGGCTGTGACCCTGTGGGTAGCCCATGCTGGAGCAGGCTCCTGGCAGGACCTGCAGCCCTGTGAAGAGAGGAGCCCACACATGAGCAGGCTTTCTGGCAGTAACTGTGGCCTGTGGGGGACCCATACTGGAGCAGTCCATTCTTGAAGGACTGTACTCTGTAGAGAGGATTCTCACTGGAGCAGTTCTTGAAGGACTGTATCTTTTGAAAGGGACCCCTTGCTGAAACAGGGAAACTGTGAAGAGGAAGGACTGGCAGATATAAAGAGTTATGATTATAAACCTCATTCCCCACTTCTCAGAGGGGAAAGCGGTAGAAGAGTTGGGAATGGAGAAGTGAAGTTAAGCCTGGGAAGCTAGGGATTGTGAAGGGATGGTGGTTTTAGTATTTTCTTTGTTTCTCACTATTCTACTCTATTTTTAATTGACAATAAAGTAAATCAGTATTTCCCAAGCTGAATCTCTTTTGTCCATGACTGTAACTGGTGAGTGATGTCACTGTGTTTATCTCAACCTATGAGTTTTTTAATCTTATTTTCTCCCCTTGTTCTGTTGAGTAGGGGAAGTGAGAGAGTGACTGAGTGGGCATCTAACATTTGGCCAAGGTTAGCTCATGGAAACATAGTAGGTTAGCTTTGGTGCAACTACCATCTCTGGAGAAACTGTACAGGTGCTTCTCTCCATTGTATGAAATAGCGATGGAGCTAACAGAATCAGTGAACAGAAAAAAACCCAAAATACAAAGAAATCCAACACGTTCATCTTCTTTTCTAGAGGAAAACTACAACAGGAAAACAATACCAGGATTAATTTTCTAACTTCATCAGTTACAGTGAATCATTATTTTGTCTTCCAACTGCAAACATGACTATTACTGTGATAGAGTTGCAACACAAAAAAGATGACAGAGAAAGTCCAAAGCTCAAGTCACAGTCTAAATAAATGTTTCTTCACAAAGTCTGGGGCCAGAATTTCTATCACTGTCATGCACACATTTGAATATGTTTTTGTGTATATTGTTATAATGTGTAAAGATCCCCATATAAATATATAAACTATACACATATCATACAAAATATACATCTAGTTTCAGTTATGCCTTAATGTAAAGTTACATCCACAGCAATAGAAGAGTAGACCATTCTCAAAATACTTCTTTTTCATTTCTTGAACATACCTCATGAAAGAGAGGAACCCAGAATACTGTATTCTATTAATACTAAAAATATGTTACTGTTCAAGATGAACAGTTATTTGACATGTAGACTACCATTATCTTATTGTGGTCTGCTACTAAACAGTCCTTCCAGTTTTATTGCAGCTGCCCATGAAGTAAAGTACTTGTCAAGGTCACCAACAGTGTTATATCCTAGCCTGAATTTTCTGAAAACATCACTGGAATCTTATTTGAGTGACTGAAATATAAATAGTTGAATAAACTACAGTTGTTCAATGTACCTCATACAAAATGTGTCATGTAATAATTATTTACAATCCCTTATAGCTTTGATATCAATGTTAACCATTACGATGGATTCTTAATAATGCTTATAAATGCATATTACCCTGAATTCACAGGTTTCAACCGAAGAATTTGCATTGCTATTGTTTTAGTTTTCTGCAGAAAATTATTTTCACTCACAAAACCTCCTGAATACAGAATTTGCTGCAAGAAACATGAAATTTCACTTGTTAAACTACTGAGGTTGCAAAGGACAGTTTAAAGGACATTTTATTGTATCAAAATATATTAGATATTATCCTCTCTACCTTCAGCCTTTTTTTGGAGGAAGAAATGATGGATGTTATTTGACTGGCTTGGACAGTTCATCTGAAGCTGCTAAATTGTATCATTTCCAATGCTTATTTCGAGACTTCTTTAAAGATACACTTTTTATTTGACAGACCATGAGACATTTTGCACATCTAGTTTTGGAGCCTTATATCTATATACACTGAACTCATAAATATGTTTTCTTTTCCAATCTGAAAAGAACTGTCCTTAATTAGAGTAACATCATCAAGCTGCATCACAATAAGATAATCTCTTGTTTATTCTCATCTCCTTACAGGATGAAGGTCTTGTGATCTCAGATGTGTGTCAGTATGTGTTTCACAGAATCACAGAATCTTGGGAGTTGGAACGGACCTTGAAAGATCATCCAGTCCAACCCCCCTGTCAGAGCAGGATTGCCTAAACTAGGTTGCAGAGGAATGCGTCCAGGCGAGTCTTGAATGTCTCCAGAAAAGGAGACGCCACAATCTCTCTGGGCAGCCTGTTCCAGTGCTCTGTAACCCTTAGAGTAAAAATGTTTTTCCTGATATTCAGATTGAATCTCCTATGCTCCAGCTTGCACCCATTGCCCCTTGTTCTGTTATTGTCTGTCACTGAGAAGAGCCTGGCTCCTTCCTCCTGACACTTGCCCTTTACAAATTTATAAACATTAATGAGGTCACCCCTTTTTCTTTACAGCGTCACAACAGATCAGCCAGTAAGATGAGAAAAGCAGACTCTCATAAAACCCAAACTGTAAAACTATGGAATTGTAAAGAAAGAAAGTTCAAACTGCCATTTAATTTTGACAAAATCCTCAGACAATCAGATTACAACCTGAATATTTATTATGTACAGAAATGTCCTTGAAAGGAGTGGGCTTTTTTAGAAGGTGTGTATGGTAGGGTAGAAATCTAACACAAGTGGGATACTCTGAGAAAGAGAAGAAATAATTAGAGACCTTATATAAATTTATATGTATCTACACACATTGTGCAACAAAAAATTCATAACTAAAAGGAATTACTCAAATAGCTTGGCACTTCTCTTGATATAGGGATCTGGTTTTGGTTTGGTGTTTTGTTGTTTGTTGTTTTTTTTTCCATTTATCTATTTCTGTGAAGTGGTGAACATTCAAAAGAGTTTACAGGTTTCATGAATACTTGAAAAATATTAAAAAGAGGCTTAGATTCAGGGCATTGATTGTTAACCTGATCAAGATCGGATATTTTCTTCCTTTTCAGCTGGCTTTGAGACAGGGAAGACTTTACTAAAGAAGTCACAATGTTAAGGGACTTCAGCTTCTCTTATCAGCAACTAGATACCCCTGTTGACATGCACAGGATCTCCCTAAGCCTTTCTCCATATCTGTCATGGCTTTCTCTCATCTTTTTGTAAGATCCTCTGTAATGAAATAATTTTGGTAACTTTCCCTAGGAGCTTATTTATATTTATTAGTGCGTGTTAGGTACATTTGTTTCCTTTGATGGGACTGTGAACTTCCTAGAGGATTGAAATGTAATGATTGATAAGGTGATAAAATGACAAATAGAAGAATAAAACCTGAGAGATAAAAGCCAAGTGAAAGAAATAAAATTCAGAAGAAGTTACTTCATTTTTAATTGAAACATAAATTTGAGAAACAGGATTATGATATTTCATTTCAACAAATGTGTATGGGAGTGAGTTTTAAGAGGTACAAGCACTGGATATTGATCCATTCTGGGCTAATATGGCTCGCCGTGGAAAGCTGTATTTAAGTAGTTAAAGGGCAGTAAAGGCCCACAGTGCAAAGCAGAGGGATGGCCAGTTCCATTACGCACCATTCTAGTTAAAGCAAGTACCACCTTATCCATGCCTCTTCGTATGAACAGATGATGATCAAACTGTATGAAACTTATGTTTGTCTGCCCATCAGTTCTGTGGGTCCCCCAACAGAGCTGATAAAGGCAGATCTGAGCTATCTTTCTAGCTCTCAGGAAGGCTGGGGTAGAGCAGCACCACTTAATCTACCTACTTTATACCCTTAGTGCCCACACTGCACAATGGTCAGCAGGAGGAGACAATATCCATGGGCCGTGTTCAGAGATGAGTCCTGACTTTCTTGTCCACTTTGAACGGTGAGGAGATGGGGATGCTCTTCTTACTTGGTCAACACTTTATTTCCTCAGATTGTGGGG
>NW_010202807.1:0-14797 GCF_000695765.1 Mesitornis unicolor | reverse complement strand
ACACTTCCACGTTCCATTTTAATTTCCTGACTAAATGGAAGGTATTAGGTAGTTTTCTCTACTTGTTACTTCTCCTTCTCCTGGGGCTTTTCACACCCTTACATGTCAGTATACTCAGCCACTCACCACAAAGGGCACTTTCCACAAATCATTTGCTCACATCACAAGCTATCAGAAGCAGAAAATTATGTTAAAGGACCAAAATGGGGAAGAGTAGAAAAAGAGAACAGAGAGAAGAGGAAGAAATCATCCTTCATTTTCCAGTGAGACATATACTAACTAATAAGATCAATAAAGTGTGAATCCCTTTACCACAGTGTTTGCAGAAGAAAAGTGACACTTTCTTTTTCTTAGAGTTCTATTGAAAACTTATCCAAGATTACCTATTTAAACATTTTCTAAGTGAAATGATGAAATCACAGATTACTTAAGAGAATAATTGAAAATACTTTCATTTCAAAAGAAGCAAGAAGTTGGGTGAGAAATAAATCAAAGAGAAACAATTTTGTAGTAATAGCAAAGTCTGCTAAGTTCAAAACATGCTCAGAAAATCACATCACAAAAACTTGATCAACTCATCCATGAACTCCCAGTCATGCTCACTTCTCACTTCATATTGTAAGTAGACTACTGTAAACAGCCTCAGATTGACTTGGAATTATCAGTCTCTTGCACATCCATAATAACCCTTAAGGAAGGACGTGGTATTATTATCAGTCACTTAAAACCTCCAGATCTAAAATGTATATTTGTCTTCAGGCCTTTCCAGAAAGCACAGTGTAGATAGCTAGTTTGCATATCACATTTGGCTTTGTTGCGAACAGTAAATGCAAAGCTTTCATGAGATGAACTCATAATCTTTTGGAAGGTTTTTCTTTTTTTTATTAATACTTACAGAAATATTCTGAGTTTGCCATGCATATTAGTATCATATTTACATTTCTGTTATGTTGAAACTTTAAAAATTATACACTATTTGATGAAAATAGAGTAAGATATTCTGAGCTAAGGTTGGTGAAATAATTTTATAACCATATCATGAAAGCCTAAAAACAGCACTGAAAGTCCCTGACAGATGTTACCTCTCATACATTAGCAATTTCTGCTATTAAAACAAAATAAAACTATAGAAAATAACATTTCCTTGCAAAGTGACCTCAAAAAACAGTAAACTTGTAAAAACCAGTGCCTTATTTTTACTGTTTGAGGAGTTACTTTAAGCTTTCTTACACTAAAAAATACCTGAGTTCTGCATTAGGTGGCTAGGGTTGCCCCTATTCTCTCTTCAGCCCCTAAAAAACAGTGGGCCTTCACAGTATATGAAGTGCAGAGTGCCACTATACAAAAGTTGAGGGGGAAATGGGAAGATCTTGATTTTGCAGATAATGTTTCCCCACTGCTTCTTGCAAATTTTTCCAAGTTCATAGAAAAAAAAAGTGATCTCAGGATGAAGTTTGGAGGGCAAGGTTCTGTAGAATATAGAAGAAAGTCTTTTGGAAGTCCTGACAGCCCTTCAATTAACACTTTTCATTGGCTAGTAATGCAATTTAAGTATTTTGAAAAAGAATTCCTCCAACAAGTTGTTTGTAAAGCTCTCATTTTTTTGAATATTTACTCAGCCAACACAGTAGCATGGAAAGCTATGCAGCTAGAAACATGGTTTGTTCTTTGATATAAATAGTGAAAAATTTAAACCCTTACTGAGATGACAAATGTAATGATGTTTTAAATTTACTTAGTTTTTACAGTACAGATTACAAAAGACCTCTACAAGTGAGAGATAGCAGAAACAAAAAGACATACTTCCTGAAAAGCAAAATAAGAATTTTACAGTTTTTAGCTTCTTGCATTCTGCATACCACACATGCCCAAAGCTTAGCAGTATAACTGACAGTGTTATCACTGTAGACTTCTTTTTAATTGCTTACACTTCAATTAAATACTACAAAAAATTATTTAAAAAATGGATAAATATCTGGGTCTTAAGTAAATAACTATTAGCAAAGTATAAACATTCCTAATTCAACAGTGACTCCAACTCTACATGAGTACAATCAGAATAAAGCTACCATGAGAAATACAGGCCTATGAGAAATATATTTTATCAGGTTGTAGATTTCTATAGAAAAGTAACATGAGGCTAGAAACACAATCCAGTATAAATGCCATTTTAAACTAATTTTAAACACATTTCTTTTTTATCATTATACATGACCATTAAAATTCCCCAACTCTATCTCAGAGTTGATCTGCAACATTGTGTTTTGGAAGCTGTTAGTCATCTTATTTCAGTCATTGGTCCACTCTTTTTTCCTTTCTTTTCTGTTTTTCAAGGTTAAAAAGTAGAGTATTTTATGATAGAAAAATATTTGAAAAAACCTATTCTCCAAACCACTAGTTCTGAATTCAGAGGACAATACAGTTGCAGCACTGAGTAGCCAATAAAATATACTTTTCCCACTTGTTACTAAAATAATTCTGTTTCAAATACTTTTTAGAAACAAGCAGAACACAGTGGTAGTGCAGCTATGATATAGTCACAGGCACACTTGACCTGCACCTATCTGAATGTACACTAAACCCAGAATTTTGGGAAAAAGAATGTAAAGATAGCTTTTCTGTACTTACGTCTAAGCTGGTTTTTACCAACAAGGTTATGTCCAGAAGTTGCACATTTAAGATCATAAGGTACACTGTCACCTGAACATTGCTGTACTGTTTACTGACTCAAACTGTACGTTTTTATCATTTCACTCACATTGGATAAGCTTGGAATCTGTGCACCATCATCTACTGCTGCCCTGGACATACTGCAAGACATTTTTGAATACAGCCTTGGTAAATAAAATATCACTCCTTATTCTTTACCAAGCCAAAAAGCAAAACCTGAATATGATGATCTTTAATCGTCCAAAAGCAAAAAGCTTACATACCAGCAAATTGAGTTTTAATTCAGCAGTTTAGGTCTTTGCCAGAGCGCCATATTGCTGCATAGTACCTACCATTTTGGTTGAAAAGAGAAATTCTATGGCAACATACAGAAAACAGAAACAAACCTTTCAATGTGCTCAACCTTTCTTTCCTCTCTTGTGAAACATGCATCAAAATCAGGCAAGACAGAACTATTTTTGGTAACGTTTAGATTATGGACATGTTAACGTTCATGTGTCAACTACACTGCCTTGTGTTAGACTAATTGGTTTCTACATATTGTTCTGAAATGAGATTGATTGTTTAGATACCAAACCAGGAGTCTTAGTTCAAGATGAAAGGGAATTCTCAGGATCTAATAATAAAACAAAATATTGTACTAAAATAACCTTGAAATAAACATGCACTCAGGCCCAAACTTTACACAGGTAACAGGCTTTTAATAGAACAACTTATATAGTGGACACTAAATTTCTCTGCTAGCCTAATTTAATTCTTTTTCATTGCTTTAACACTAGTGCGATGCTACTGTATGTAGTAGAGATTCTTCTTATTAACACAACATAAGGGAAATAAGTCCGTCTCCTTTTGCCAAAAACATACAGAAAACAGAAAACAACTTACTGCACAAAATAAAGAGCTGCTTAGAACTGAAATTGCATAGATCATTTGCATTTGTGCTTGTAGAATACGGATTTTATTTTTTTTTTAGATAGGGCTATGCAAATGCTCTAGACTAATAAGCTGAAACAAACATCTGCTCTAGCACAATTAATTGCAATGTTCTTTGTGTTTCCATTCTGTTTGGAGATACATGACTAAAAATTTATTTTAACCTAGTTTTTGTCATACTGCACACATACAGTAGGAAATTTTTGTTTCAAGCCTCAGCTGTGAGAAGATAACTAAGAGGAAACCCTGTTAGAAAGAATCAGTGATTCTATGAACACCTACAATTGAAATAATCCTGGACACTATCAATAAACAAACTGATTTAAATAGACTTACCTGTTTAATGCTTTTAAAAGTCCAATACTTCCTCTTTACTATACAAAACTGTTAGCCACTGGGTGAAGTCAAAATAGAGCGCTTGATCATGATAATCCCAACCTGTCATGGACAACAGCATCTCTCATGGCAGCATGCTCAGAATGTTTGAAATTAACCTGGAAGACACAGATATTCTCAGACTTTTACAGAAATATACTCAACCATGCTGAGGAAACATGAGCAATTAATCAATGAATACATTATAAATGAGTGAGTACAGAGCCATAAATATCACCTGGTAATCATCCAGACCAAAGACTGTGCAGCTCACGTTCCAGATAACATGTTTTTGCTGAGGATATGCAGCTCTGTTGCACTTCCTGACCCATTAAAACTGTCAGGATTAATAAACAGTATTTACCTTTTTTAAAAACTGCACTTTTCACACATAGACCATAAGTTTTTTATTCATACGAATTGTAAAAGGAAGATCGCATTATGAACCAAAGACAATCTTATCTAAGAAAAGTCATGGAAAGGATTCTGTAAAATTATAGTCAGTTTTTCCATGAGAGCCTTACTGACTACCAATTCTTACAGTGTCTTTAATAGAAAATGTAATCTGTAAATAGATGCAATGAAACCCACACCAATCACATGCTCTTCTTTTTCTAAGAAAACGCATGCAGACAAGAAAAGTATTCAGGTGGCATATTTCAACATGGTTTTAACATAGCCAGGGAAACTTACAGTTTTATATAGCATTCTGTTTCTGTACAGTTTTAATGTTCCTCTGAAAAAAATCCTATTTAATTTCCTTATTTATAAGTGCCTTTCAGTAATTCAAGTGAATACTTTTGTTGCAATCTCTAAATGTGGTTTTTTTCAGTGCAACTATCACCTTCATTAAAAGATTACTAATTTAGGTAAGTTGAATTTACTTAATAAAGATATTTTTCTCATCTTTGTTCTCTGTCACTGAAACCTCCAGGTCAATGCACAAATATCATGGACACCCAGATCATGGCCAGTTCATCCAAAGATACACTGATTTGGGTTTTCTCAGGAGTCTCAACTTGTTATTTCAGTCTCAGCTGAAATTTAAAGAGTGATTAAGCAGTACTCCTAAACATCTCCAAAAGTCTGAATGTTCCCTAACTTTTTCCACTTATAGGAATGTCTCCTTGTGTTGTATGTTTTTTTAATAGAAAGCAGGAAAATGTGTGCATAGAAGTGAGTGCCAGTCATACATATGTATGCAAGAAAAAAAATAAAATATTCTATCCATATTCAGAAATATCCCCATGCTAGTTACTCTGAAGAGAGTTAACTCTGTCCCAGCCCAAACCAGCACAACAGAGGAGCTTATCAAACACTGTTTTTCTTTCACATTTGTTTTTTTCCTGCTCTGTCTTCAGAGCTGTTACTTACAGAGGAACATGCATAGCCATCACTTGCCACATTTTTTACTTTACATCCTTAAATTCTATTGACAGCTTTCATCCAGTGATTGTGTTGTACACAGTCTGCTCCATATTTGTCTCTTTCTGTCGGTGAGTGTACACTGTTTTTAAAGCACTGGCCCATGTTTCACCCTCCACTCCAGCTTTCACACTCAGGTAGCGTGCAAGGAGGTTTTGGAGCATCATGAAGGAGGAATTTTCTGTTGTATCCTGAACTAACTGTTGATCTTCATTTGTCAGCGCAGATGTGTGGATTTAGGTTAGCATATTTGCAGTATTTTTCCTGTTCCTGCATCACTGGTATTTAGAGACAAGTAGACCTCACTGGCTTAGGTACTGCTCTTTGCTTCTTTTTCTACTTCAAGTTGTCCTAGTTTTCAGGAGTTTTACTTTCCTTCAGAGAAGTAATTGGTCAAGATCAGGTGTACTTTATCATCTTAAATAATCAAATTAATATATTCTGCCTCCATTTCAGCCCAGTTTTCCTTATTCTGACTCAGGAATGCTCCCTGCCTATGTTACTAGCAATTTCTAGTTCCTGGAGATCTTGACCTTTATTGAGTTGATTTATTCCTTGATCCCATTATCTTCTGTCTTTCTCTGTTGCATTAATGATCACAGTTATTTCAGTTTGGTCATGTATATTTTGCATTGCTTCCAAGGAACCAAACCATTAATTCAGACATGTACTATAATCAACTGGATAAATTAAATTATATCATCAAACAGAAGCATCCAGAATTGGAAAGGTGTTGTGTTTTTCCATGATAACACTAGACCACACACAAGTTTGATCACTTGTCAAAAATCGTTGCAGCTTGGATGGGATGTGTTACCACATCCACCATATTTGCCAGACCTGGCACCGTCAGAGTACCATTTGCTTCATTCTTTACAAAACCCTTCAAATGGTAAAACCTTCACTACTGCTGAAGTTATCAAATTGTTCTTGGAACTTTTTTTTGCTGAAAAAGATAACAACTTTTTGGAGCATGGAATCATGAAGTTGCCTGAAAGATGGCAAAAGGCAATTAAACAAAATGGACACTATACTGTTTAATAAAGATTTATTTCCCATGAAAAATTCACCTTTCATTTACTTAGAAAAAACCACAATGACTTTTTGGGCAATCTGATACATTGAGATTATGAGCTTGGTGGATGAAGAGAGAGTAGTAGGTTCTGTTTAGCTCAACTTTATTAAAATTTACTTCACTGTTTCCCATAATATTCTTATGTACATACCAATGAAGAACAGGCTAAATAAGTGCAAACTGAGGTGGACTGAAAAACTGTCTAAACTGCTGACCTCAAAGGGTTGTGATCAGTGGCTTAAAGTCCAGGAGCAGGCCATTCATTAGTGGTTCACTTCAGAGGTGGATACTCAGACCAACACTGTTTAATCCATTTGTGAAGACCTGCACAATGAGGAAAAGTGCATCCTCAATAATTTGAAGATCATACAAAACAGGAAGAAATAGTTAACACATCAGATGGATGTGTTGCCATTTAAAGGGCTCTCAACAGCCTGGAGTAATGGGTCAACAGGAACCTCATGAAGTTCTACAATGGCAAATGCAAACTCCACACTCAGCATCGGTACATGATGGGGGCTGACTAGCTGGAAAGCAGCTCTGCAGAGAAGAACCTGGAGTTCCTGGGAGACAAGCTGACCATAAGCCAGAATGGTGACCTTGTAGCAAAGAAGTGGGGCTGCATTAGGAAAAGTGTTGCCTGCAGGTTGAGGGAACTGATCCTTCCTCCCTGTGAAACACACCTGGAGTGGTAGGCCCAGCTTTGACCTCTTGAGTACAACATACATGGACATATCAGAGCAAGTCCAGCACAGGGCCACAAAGACGATGGACTAGAGCATCTCTCATATGAGGATCAACTGACAGAGTTGGGACTGTTCAGCTTGGTGAAAATAAGTCTCAGGAGGTCTTAGTAATGTGTATATATGCACATCAGGAAGGACTGAAGAAGGTGAAGTTACACTATTTTCAGTGGTGCCCAGTGGCAAGGCAAGAGACAACAACCACAAACATAAATACAGTAAATACTGTTTGAACATAAGAAAATAATTTCTACTGTGACATTGGCTGAACACTGGAGTAGGTTGCCCAAGAGATTATGGAGGTTCCATCTTTGGAGATATCCAAAACGTGACTGTACATGGTTCGAAGAAACCCAGCTGGAGCTGGTCTCGCTTTCAGCAGGGGCATTGAACTAGATTATCTCCAGAGGTGCCTGTCATCCTCAACTGTTCTGTGATTCTGTGAAATGCTATAAAATGGTTGGAAGAATGAAAAAAATGAACGGTTTTTGCTTACTTCACAGTACCTTGAGACATATAAGTGTATTCTGTTCTATAATAGCATATTGGCTTATAGCAGTAGAAGAAAGCTTATTTTGTCTCTACTCTGCTAAGACAGTGATTTTAGTGCAACAATATTAGCTATGACTTTTGAAGTCACAGACAATTAGAAAAACTGGCATTTAAATAAAGCATCTGCACAAGAAGAACATTCCACTGTATCTGAACCCCCCAAAACCCTCTTTAAGTAGACAGGTTTAATATTTAACATGAATTTCATTCTCTACTTGTTCATTTTCACTATTAGTGCAGTCCAAGTTTTGAAAGTGAACTGAGGTAACAACGGAGAGACAGTAAAGCTAAAGTCTGGAGAATACTTTTAAGAACACAGCCCAACAGAACAAATATCTAACAGTGTGCTACTTAATAGGAGTTAATAAAGTCAAACAAGCAAACTACTCACAACAAAGCTACACCTTCTGTTGCATTTCCACCATTGTGAAAACAAAATTAATAAATGAAAGGATTATGTTTTGCAGTCTCTTTGTTCAGGTATGTGTGACTGAAGCAGAACCCAGTTCCCATATATTGAGGTACTTTATGATATTATTGGTGCAGCAGTATGCCCCTTCTCTGTTCCCTGGGAGCTGAGACTCTGAGATGGTCTGTAATCCTGCTCAAGTTCGACAATTCCACTGCTATTTGCAGTATCAGCATTTTGCTAGTCTTGTTTTGCAATGTCACGACTACACCTAGGTCTCAAAGAAGAAAGAAATTAGGGATGTATGGAACTTCTCTTTGGCTGGCTTTGTATAATCTGTGGGGAGATACTTATCATTCTCTCTGTTATTTATCACATTTTTAATGGAAATAAAGGACAGCATAAGAGGAGTTTCTTCCTGTACCAGACTATATAAATGCGTGAGTCACTAACTGACCCAAGGGTTTGCCATTTAAATCAAGAGCACAGGCAAAGAAAAGAGTTAGTGAGGAGAAAAGAACAGAGGTGCAATTAATATAATATCAATTCTGATTACTTGTTTTAAACATTGGTACAGGATATTCAGTCCTTTCAGTGGGTTTGCAACAAACGTGATTCCAGAGGTAGCAACAAAACAAAGAAGAAAGTGAAAAGGTACTAGAACAGAGAGTCGAAACTTTAAGAAAATAAAGTAGTGTGCTATTGCCATCTGAATCTCCCTTTACAGGTTTGGGGGACTTCTTGAAGCTATGAAACAAAAGAAAATTCAATGCTGTACTGATAAATATTTAGTGGTAGTTATAGTATGTGAGTGCTCACAGATCAGTTTCTTACAAAGATAGAATATGAAGCCTACAGGATACAAGTATCAACTATTTTAGGAGCATTATTTGCATTTGCAGTCCTGGTTATTGGCTTGGAAAACTGACACCTGCTAATCGTTGCATGGCAGAATATACAAACTTGAGAGTAACATGCCTGTCCCTTCCCCACAACCTGTTTGACTTCTGTCCACCCTGACATGACAGTAAGACATGTTAATCAAACCTGAAATTACTAGGTTAATCATCTACTGAGAACTGGCCCGAAACTATTGAAATCAAATATCTTGCAGTTATCAGAAGTTAATCTGAGAGTAAGACCAGCATGCCAACTAGTTGGAATTAATGAGGTAGTAACACCAGGGACATGAACTTTTCTGAACATGGACATTAATTAGTTTTGATGATAATCATGCGTGTACCAGAAGACACCTGGAAACATACAAAGAACATATAAAGAAGGAGGGAGACCTTTGCCAATAAATTTAGCATGGACTGGGTAGGGCACGAACTCCTCAAAAGTTTTATCAGGCCTTGAAGAGTGGAAGTGTGTGAGTAAGCAAACCTGCACGATAACAAGGCAAAACAACAAACACAGAAGAACTCAGTGATTAGCTCTTGAGCTGCACATATGTGTGCTTTCTAACCTCTAACCTCTCACTCACAGTGCACAAGAAACCACAAACACAAATAAAGTGAACTACCATCATAAAATCAAACACTAAAAATGAGGAGAATATTTTTTATTTCAACATTGCTGCATTTTTATTTGCTATCAAATTCCTGAGTCTCTAAAATTACTCCCCCCCCATAGTCTTAGATTTAGAGACTTGTTTTATATTAAATGGAAAGCTGAAGTTCTAGAATAATGAGTTGCAGGAACTTGAGCTTTGATACACATTCTGTCCAAACTAAGGCTCAATAGACAAAGGCTTAATAAAATCATACAGAGATTGTAATAATTTTTCTTGCTTTTTCAGATTTCACAATTTAAGAGTGGAAGTCACATAACAGAACAAAACTTATCAGCCCATGAATCGGTTAAACCAGATATTCAGATCAAGTTTTATTATTATGGAA
The DNA here is from genome assembly GCF_000695765.1 of Mesitornis unicolor. Lineage (NCBI taxonomy): Eukaryota > Metazoa > Chordata > Aves > Mesitornithiformes > Mesitornithidae > Mesitornis > Mesitornis unicolor. The sequence continues at coordinate 4,714 of NW_010202807.1, read as the reverse complement.
AGTATAAGTAATGTAACTTAAGCCTTAGTGAGTTCAAGTTCTGGAGAAAATCACTGCACCTTTGGAAATAAAATTCACCTGTTAAAACTTTTGCAACTAATTTAGTTTAGGATAAAAATTCTTGTTATCTGAAATATTTTGCTTAGCACAGTTTGCAAGCTTCTTAAGTACCAAGCAGCATGCTCTTTTCGGATTTAAAGCTGCCTTCAAGAGATGAGTGTTCAGTCCCTCAGTTCCTCTTTTGAGGTTTCCAAGAAGGTTCACTGTAACATACACTCCTGCCTGCTCCAGCCTTCCAACCTGAATTTCAGTTCATTTTGCATTACAAAGCCTACCAAGAAATCTTTCTAAAGAACCACTCTATGAAGCAGGAATAAAAGATATTTTGTGCTCCCTCTGCAGCACTCGTTAATGCAGCAGCAGTTAGCCAACAAGCTGTTCAGAAATAAATACCAGTCTCACAGATGACAGAAAATAACATACCTAGCACCAACCACTTACTCAGCAATTTTGTGATGAAGGGGAATATAATGACTGGACTTCTTCTGGTTTACTAATACTGGTGTCAGTACATTGGACAAAGTATTATAGGCAGAGCACTGGGAACAGCTTATTTTGCACAGGAACACCTTGATAATTCTTTACTCATTCTAACTTCTGTTATTTGCACATATTATGTGAATGACATACCTTCTCATACTCTATTGTGGAAGAAACTCTGGAGCAGATCCTTTGCTCCTTTACTTCTATAATGGTTTCTGAAAAGTGACAGCAATTTATAGCATTTGAGGATCTCACCCCTTGAGTTCAAGAAATGAAAGGCCTCTTGACAAACTGACAATTCTGGCATATATTTCTGAGAGATTAGGAAAAAGCTTACTTCTACGGTACTCTGTCTTTGCCATCCCTTGTTCAACTCTACATTTATATTTATAAATTATCTACTTAAATCTATATATACATATATACACAGACCTATATATGCATGCATATAGTATCAACATATATTTTTGAAATACTGACTGAAAATATTTGTTTATTCCCCATCCCTTTGAAAATGTCTTAATTTATAAAACTTTGGACTTGCTACATCCAATCTTCTGGAAGTGTGACCTGTCACCCTTGAAATGTGAGAAAGCTATAATCCAAGCACTGTACTGCTATTCTACTATAGTGTTTACCTTATTGCAGTATAAATAGTACAACCATTTCATTAATCTTAATTTCTCAGGTTTAACTGCTTTATAGCTAAATACACAGTTTTCGGGGATCATCCAAGATACTTCCTTGAGGATCATGTCTTAAATGATCTCTGTAGGAACCATCACAGTGGTGTAAGAATCAAAGTAACTTTGTCTCAATGCTTTATTTGCTAGCACAAAGAAAGGTGTATTTCCCCACCTTCAACAATCTGACTTGCTACTCCCTTCTTAGAGGACAAAAGGCAATCTGAAAGGCATGCATACGGAATCTGGACAGATACAGGAGGTTTGCAGATCTGCACCATGAGTGATTCAACATTAATCTTCTGTAAAATTCCAGATCATTAAGTCATTCCCAAATCTCCTGAAATCTTCAGTTTCTTACATAACTCCTGAAACTCACAAAGCTGATCTCAAAGAGAATGTGTTTCCTAGGTAGCTAATTCAAAAATAAATAATATATTTGTGTTTCAATAAAATGCTTATTAGAGATAAGTTCTGATTTTTCAGTGTGGTGAAATTCTATTTTTCTCTTTAAGTATATATCTGCATGTACAGCTCAATACACCATTAGTTTCATCTTAAAGACATCGCAACTTCTGACGAACAGTGGCATTAACCTACACCTAATAAAGTAAATTTAGCAAGGTATTTTTCCAGAAAAAGGTGATATTTAGCAGAAAAATAAACTATCGTTTGCTAATTTGGATGAATTGGCTTGAAAGTATATCTGAAATAAATGCATTAACGTCAGGGAAGTAGACTTTCCTTCTAAGTGGAATGATTTGGGAAAACATACTGCTGCTGCAACAGTAAGAAAAATGTCCTCCTTAAAATAAGAACAGCTATGAAAGGTAGAAAGCATTTATAGAATATAATTTTTTAGCTATAATTTATACTTAATAGAAAAAAATCTCTCTAGCTACCACCTCACAAACAGGGAACTTAGAGTGTTGTCAAGCTCCTTCCGGTACTGCTGTACATGTTGCTGACATATTTTAAGGCCATACTCCCAAATAGATCTTTATCCACAATTTTGCTGATGTTTTTTCAAAAAAACATCCAACTCTCAGTTCATGATATTATCTACAAAATGCTTTTGAAGCATTCAGTTCAGACTTCAGCTGATGTAGCACCTAAGGCTAAAATAATGCTAGCTTTTTTTTGTATCCAGCTGAAGTTAACAGAAATACAGATTACCAGTGACTTAAAAACTCCTGGTCCTTAAAGTGCCATTACCTAATTTTTAACAGTAGTGGAATTCTGTTTGACACAACCGCATTGCAGTCAAGGCTATCAGCCTCAGTAATCTCCCCAGTTGTGAAAGTATCTGACATCTTTCAGTGATGACTACATTACATTTCACTAAGGCACATCACTCATTAAAATTAGCATATATTCTGAAATATTTATTTGATTAAAAAAAAGAAACTTGCATACACTTAGAACAATCTTACAATAACAGAATCACAGAATGGTATGGGGCGGAAGGGACTTCTGAAGATCATCTAGTCCAAACTTCTTCTAGAGCAGGGTCACCCTGAGTAGGTCACACAGGAACATGTCCAGGTAAGTTCTGAATGTCTCTAGAGAAGGAGACTCCACAACCTCTCTGGGCAGCCTGTTCAGTGCTCTGTCACCCTCACAGTGAAAAAAGTTTTTCCTTATGTTTAGGTTGAACCTCCTGTGTTCCAGTTTGTGACCATTGCCCCTTGTCATGTCACTGGGCACAACCAAGAAGAGTCTGGTACCATCCTCCTGACATCCACCCTTTAGACATTTCTAAGCATTAATGAGATTCCTCCTCAGTCTCCTCTTATCCAGGCTAAACAGACCCAGCTTTCTCAGCATTTCCTCACATGGGAGATGTGCCAGTCCCCTCACCATCTCAGCGGCTCTATGCTGGTCTCTCTCCAGTAATTCCTTGTCTTTCTTGAACTGGGGAGTCCAGAACTGGGTGCAGTATTCCAGATGTGGCCTCACCAGGGCAGAGTAGCGCAGGGGGGTAACCTCCCTCAACCTACTGGCCACACTCTTCTTAATGTACCTCAGGATACCATTGGCCTTGTTGGCCACAAAGGCACATTGTTGGCTCATGATCAGCTGCTATCCACCAGGACTCCCAGGTCCTTTTTCCCTGAGCTGCTCTCTAGCAGGTCAACCCCTGTCCTGTACTGATACATGGGGTTGTTCTTCCCCAGATGCGGTACTCTACGTTTGACCTTGCTGAATTTAATTAAGTTCCTCCCTGCCCAGCTCTCCAGCCTGTATAGGTCTTGCTGAATGGCAGCACAGTTTTCTGGTCTGTCAGCCACTCCTCCCAGCTTTGTATCATCAGCAAATTTGTTGAGGGTACACTCTGTCTCATTGTTCCAGGTCACTGATGAATATGTTGAACAGAGCTGGACTCAGTACTGACCTCCGAGGAACACCACTAGAAATGGGTCTCCAACTAGACTCTGCCCCACTGACCACAAATCTCTGGGTTCTGCCCTTCAGCCAGTTCCCAATTCACCTCACCATCCGATCATTCAACCCACACTTCTTAAGTTTGGCTATGAGGATGTAATAGGAGACAGTGTTGAAAGCCTTGCTGAAGTCAAGGTACACCACATATATTGCCCTTCCTTCATCTGTCCATCCAGGTATGCCACCATAGAAGGCTATCAGATTGGCCAAGCATGACTTGCCCGTATGGGGTCAATCCATGCTGGCTACTCCTGATAACCTTCTTTTCTATGACATGCTTTGAGATGGCACCAAGAAGAAGTTGTTCCATCACCTTTCCAGGACCTTACCCAGGTCCTCGTTCTTGCCCCTTTTGAAGACTGGAGTGACAAAGGCTTTCTTCCAGTCCATAGGCACCTCACATGTACTCCAGGGCTTTTCAACAATGGTGAAAAGTGGCCTCGCAATGGCTTCCACCAGCTTCCTCAGCACTTGGTCCATCCCACTGGGGCCCATAGATTTGTTGATGTCCAGTTTCCTTTACTGTTCTTTAACCCAATCCTCTTCAAATGAGGCAATTTTTTCATATTTCTTGATTTCCTCTGTAGTCTTGAAGGGTGGGACTCCTGAAAGCTGGCCTTAGCAGTAAAGATGGAGGCAAAGAAGGCATTCAGTAACTCCACCTTCTCTGTATCATCTGTCACCAGGGCACCAACTTCATTCAGTAGTGGGCCCACATTTCCTCTAGCATTCCTTTTGCCTCAAATGTACTTGAAGAAGCTCTCCTTGACCTCCCTTGCCAGGTTTAATCCTAAGAAGTCTTTAGCCTTCCTTGTTGCATCCCTACATCCTCTGACAACATACAATAGATCAACATAATTCATGCACTTAGTCAATTTATTTAATCTCAGTAATTAATTAATACACTTTCATTTTCTGGCACAGCTTATTCAGATTCAAACATAGAAATTTTGATTTGTAAAACCAATAGACAGATACATGTATGAACACATCAGGTGGCACAATTAATTTACCCTGAAGAGCTCTGTTCATAGTCTATCACT
>NW_010202806.1:0-2596 GCF_000695765.1 Mesitornis unicolor | reverse complement strand
GCTGCTCATGGGCATTGCTGTCACCAACACCTCCAGGTCCCTTTCTGTTGTGCTGCTCAGTCCCCAACCTATCCTGGTCCATGGGGTTGTTCTTCCCCAGATGCAAGACCCTACACTTGCCCCTGTTGAATTTCATTGCATTTTCCCCAGCCTGTCCAGGTCTGAACGGCAGCACAGCCTCTGCAGTGTCACAAAGGGCACTGGGTAGAAATGATCCGGGGTGGGTATTTCATCTGCAGCAGGATCCAGAGCCGTGGCTGCAGTGCTCCAGCTCCCTTCATCTCTGCCTCTCGGGGGGGCAGTAACATGTGAAGTGTGCGCGGCTTCAAAGCACCAGGTCCCATTTCCAGAAGAGATTTACACACTCGGAGCATAAATTTCCCTAAGTAAGACTCAGACGGTTTTGACAGCATCACCCCCGTGACTCCTCAGCACACTTCATCCCTCTCTGCCCAGCCATCAGAGGGAGAAAACACCTTTTCCCATCCTGCTCTTATTAAAACACCCTGGCTCAGGCAGCTCCAGGAGGTTAAAAATGATGATTTACAGCCCTGTGAACCTGAGAAAATAATTTATTGTCCTCTTTTCCTCCCCGCGCCGGCTGCTGGGCTGGACCAGCACCACCCTGGGGTCCCTTTTTAGGGGCAGCCCTACAGCTGCAGCTGGCAGCGCTCTTCATCCCACGGCTTTGGTTACCAAAAAAAGTAAGAGGAGCTTAACCAGGACTCATTTTCGGGTGCAGAGCACTCCCCTCTGCTCACAACTGCAGAGCAGCTGCACGGGCAGGGGTTGAACACGCGCGGGCAGCGTGCCGCGCTCCCCCGGCCTGCACCGCGGTCCCCACACGCGCACTGAGGGGACGTGACAGCACCCGAAACCGCAACGGGGTTTGCAAAATCTGCCTTGTGAAACCCTCTCGGAGGTGTCGCGCAAAGCAGCAGACAAACAGGATGTGTTCTCCAGCCGTTATTTGCTTGTTTGAGACGTGGGGCTGCTGGCGAGGGAGAGCTCTTCTGCCTCAGGGGCTCGTGGCGGGGGTCAGACGCTAAAACGGGTCAAAGAGAGACTGGAAAGGAGTCAGAGACGAATAAAGGGGATCTGGAGCCGGGATCAAAAGGCACATTTCCATAGTTGAAGGTCAGAACAAGTCCCCCAGGCATTTTAATGCCAAGAAAGGTCAGCTGAGTGCAGCGTGGCTCTGGCAGGTCCTTTCTCACCGTGTGCTTTGTCAAAATCATCTGCGCGCAAATGACACAGGACCGTGCGTTTATTTTTGGCCTTCAAAACCTGCAAATGCTTATTTCTAATGCACTTTTGTGCCTTGTGGTCTACATTTGGGCAAAGCACCTCAGGAGCTGGAAGGAGCGCCTTTCCAAAAGCCATTTTTTTTTACTCTGCAGGCGCAGGACCAGGCTGCAAACCACAAAGCCCCGCTCAAACTCAACCGCTCCGCTCACAAAGTGGTTTTTCCATTGTTTCTGGCTCAGACTGAAGTTCTGAGTTCTCCTCTGCAGCTGCCCCTGACATCCATCTACCGCTGCGAACCACAGAGCCGCTCGCCCCTGGTTTTGGGCACCGCGCGGCACCACATCGCCAGCTCTATTTTCTGCCCTTTTAAAATGAGAAACAAGTCAGTATGGGTGCATTCCCAACGAAAAGCGTTACGTCTGTCCGATGGCAAAAGCAAAGTCAGCCATGAATATTACGGGTTGCTGGAGTCCGGGGTACCAAGACCTTTCTTTTTAGTGGTGTCTGAACCATAAAAGCCACTTTCCTAAGCAGAGCGCGGCTGCCACAACCCTGCTGTGCTGCATTCATGACGTGTCTGCGGCAGATCCAGGTTCCTTCCCCTTTAGCTGTGGCGCAAACCCAGTCCATTAAACGTTTGGCTTCCTCGTCCTTTAAATGCATTTATTCCTACTTGAACCCAAGGTCGGGCGGTCCCAGAGCGAGCCGCGCTCCGTTCTTCATCGATTTAGTAACTGGGGCATTTGCGCATCCATCCTGGCTGGCCAGGGAGCGCTTTCCGGAAAGCCAGCGAGCTGTGAAATGTTTCTGTCTCTTCCAGCAAAGCTGTTTGGATCTGGGCAAAGGGGGGTCCCCAGGGCGGTGGGGCAGGGGCTGCTCCTCCTCTCCCCTCGCCAGGGCTGTTCGCCTTCATCAGGAGCTTGGTGCAGCAGCCACATTTCCGTAAGATACCCCAGCAGCTAAAACGCAGGTTAACAGGGGCCAAACAGCTTTACCACCCATGGGGGCTGCACCCCAAAGCTCCTATTTCATGGTGGGAAAGCCCCAAAAAGTGGTTTTGAGACCTCGCTCTGCGAGCACACCGTGCGGTGTGCCCTAACATCCCCTCTCCTCCATCGCTGGGAGATTTGATGGGAACAAAAAGTGACTGGGATGATCCCGCGTCACGTGAAATTCAAGAGAACGATCAAAAGCTCATTGAAGCTTCATCCTCCAGCTGAACTGGGGTGAACCCAGTGAGTTTGCAGATGACACCAAGTTGGGTGTGAGTGTGGAGCTGCTCGAGGGTAGGACGGCTCCAGAGGGACCTGGCCAGGCTGGATCCATGGCCAAGGCCAATGGGGTGAGG
>NW_010202805.1:0-253 GCF_000695765.1 Mesitornis unicolor | reverse complement strand
GATCCAGTGACAGAGACTGTTAAGAATCAGACCCCCAAAAGACTGGTGGCAAACTTCCAAGAAGACCTAGCAAAAAACCTTCTAGTGACAACTGTCACCACCTGCAGAGAAAAGGAAGCCCTAGAGATGATCCTCCCCAAACCCTTGTGCTACCATGGCAGAAGCCTTAGTTGCCCTGGACTGAGTTATGGATGATCTTTAGATCTTTATGATCTATGGAAGAAGGAGCAGGCATCCCAGGAGGAGGAAAGGG
>NW_010202804.1:5981-9455 GCF_000695765.1 Mesitornis unicolor | reverse complement strand
AAAATAAAAAATAAAAAATAATTTTAAAATTACTTTACCAGGTTGAAAAACACTGTAAGATTTGTTATAGAGCCTATTCCAAGATTCTGAGGTTAATAACAGAAGGAAATATGCATAAAATACCTAACCTGACATATTGCCCATTTCAAAAGACAAAGAAAGTATTCTTTCAGAGTAAAAAAATCCAGCTTTTTATCTAGCCACAGTATCTTTTCATAAACAAATAATAAGATACTAATTTTTAAGGGATCAAATAGACTAATCAAAGTTATGTTTTGTTTTATTTTGTTTTATTTTTACATAGCATACACTTAATTTTAATCTGAGAATAATGAACATTTTTTAAAATAAAGCCCTAATCTTAAAATGACCACCAAAAAACTCCAATATGTTATCCATTGCAGGTATTCACTATAGGAAAAAATGTTCCTAGTATGCTTTCACAGAAAATTGCAATGGTATTTTTAAAACTATAAATTTGCCTGTCTTCAGAATATAGGCGTTGGCATAAATGAAATACAGTACAATACAGAAAATCATTGTGATGTAATGACATCTCTACCTCTTCTCCACTTTCTCTTTTCTTTTATTTATTTTTTAATCGGAAGAATTATCTTTTTTTGTTTTTAGTTTATAACATTGTATACCTCCACAGAAATGTGAAATGAATGGGTTTAGTTTGTTACTTGTTATGGTTTAAGGGTTAACAGCCTGAAAGGGAAGGACAGGTGGTGTCTGTAGGACCCTGGGGGGTCAGAAATCAGTACTATTCCCTCCCCTTTCCAGCCACAGTCTATAAAAAACCGAGGAGGCTCGAGGTTTTGGTGGGCTTTTCCTGGCTTCCTGGGCTGCTTCCTGTCACATCTGTGGATGGCAGGGCTACCCCACCGTGCTCGGCGCCATCCACCACCATCTGCTCCCCAGCACCACTGCGGTCCCTGGTGACAAGTCACAGCAGTCACAGCGGCCATGAGTCACTGCTCGGACACTTCTACTCAGGACTACTGGGATCAGGTTTTGTATATAATTAAATATCCTTTGTCCCTTATTAATTCCCTTTTCCTTTCTCCTGTTGTTTTCATTAAACTTGTTACAGTCTTAACTTCCAACCTCGTGCGAAGCATCTTTTTCTCTATTCCCTTTCTTTTAATCCTTCCCTGGGAGGGTAGGGGACAATAGAGAGAAAAACCTGCTCCCTGGGCTTGCTCTGAGCCTTAAACAGAGACAGTTACTAAAATTTTTCTATGAGATATGGTCCCCAACACAATGATATCGAGCTGTTGGAGCAGGTCCAGGGGATGGCTACAAAGATGATCAGAGTGTCGGAACACCTCCGCTATGAAGACAGACTGAAAGAGTTAGGATTGTTCAGCCTGAAGAAGAGAAGGCTCTGGTGGGAACATATTGCACTCTTCCAGTTCCTAAAAAGGATCCTATAGGAAAGCTGAGGAGGGACTTTTTACAAGGACAGGTAGCGATAAGACAAGGGGGAATGGTTTTAAACTGGAAGAGGGTAGATTTAGACTAGGTATCAGGAAGAAATTCTTTACTGTGAGTGTGATGAGACACTGGAACAGGTTGCCCAGGGAAGTTGTGGATGCCCCTCCCTGGAATTATTCAAAGCCAGGTTGAGCAACAAGGTCTACTGGGAGGTGTCCTTGCCCATGGCAGGGGATAGGACTAGATGATCTTTAAGGTCTCTTACAATCGAAACCATTCTATAGTTCTATGATTCTATGATCTGAAATATAAAAATCTAAACTTTCTGATTTGTAGAGGAGGAAAATATTTGCATATAGTTGGAGAGCCCCATCATGCACTTTTGAACGTTTCATTTTGAAATTCACATACTTCAAACCTCAATTATTTCTTTCAATATTAAATCTGAATATCTGCGTTTTTCTGGGTCTGCTTTTTTTCTTTTGGGAGTATGGTGTATTTTGTTTTGGTTTGGTTTTTTTTATGGATAATAGAAGACTAAACTTGAGAACCAAAATGTGTTAATCTACCCCCAGATCAAAGAAGCTGTATCCTATTTACCTTAAATATATTTTGGTTTCCCAGAGAGTTCTAACGTAAGATGAGTACTAGCAAGAGCATGATTTGTTGCGGTTTTTTTAAAGGAGAATAAAACAGAGTTTCTAATCTCTTGAGCCCTTTTTAATAATCACTAAAAGATATAACACAAAATCACAGAATTGCAAGGGCTGGAAGGGACCTCTGAAGATCATCTAGTCCAAACCCCCTGCCAGAGCAGGATCACCTAGAGAAGATCACATGGGGACATGTACAGGCAGATGTCATCTCTCCAGAGAAGGAGGTTCCGTAATCTCTCTGGGCAGCCTGTTCCAGTGCTCTGTTACCCTTAGAGTAACAAAGTCTTCCTTTATGAAGAAATGGTTGAAAGTCCTGTGTTCTAGTTTGTGACCGTTGCCCCTTGTTCTGTCTCTGGGCACAACTAAGAAGTCAGTCCCATCCTCCTGACACTTGCCCTTTAAATAGTTATAGCATTAATGAGATCCTGCCTCAGTCTCCTCTTCTCCAAGCTAAACAGACCCAGCTCTCTCAGCCTTTCCTCATATGGGAGATGCTCCAGTCCCCTCAACATCTTAGTGGTTCTACGTTGGACTCTCTCCAGTAGTTCCTTGTCCTTCTTGAACTGGGGAGTGCAGAACTGTACACAGGGCAGGTTTCAAAGCCTTTATTCAAAAGGGAAAAAAATCAAAATCAGAAGGTGTCTCCCATAGAAGTGACTTCTGTGTACTTGATTCAGAAATTTTTTTGTTCGCATGGTCTCTCTGAGTCAAATATAACACTGCTGCTAGTTCAGCAGTAACTTTTGTAGATCTGTTAAGAATCCAAATGAAATCTGTCAGATATAGTTTTAGTTACTGCATTTCCAAACACAGATTAATTAATGCAATTGGGAGTAACTATTTTATGGAAGAGTGATCCACAGTTTACATGGTACTATTTATTGTTTTATAATCATGTCAAAAGGCTGAGACATAGGGTAATAAATTACTGTCATGTATCTTTGTTGTCTGTTCTTTTATGCAAAGTGCCTGTTCACTGACTGGATAGTGATACAAACAAGTGATTTTCATATTAATCCTAAACACATTTATTTAATTGAAAAACTCTGCACCATATTATTTTTCCATCACTTGGACAACTTAGTGTCATGAATAGGTTGGTTGTAATAATAACTACTTGAATATGCAGATAATGTGGAACTATTCATAAAGTTGCACAAAAAAATCTGAAATGGTCTGACATGCACAAAGCTTTTTTCTTCAGATCTGAAGCTGATGGCATACACTGTCATCAAGGTTACCTTACGGAAGAAGAAGGGACAAAGAGAGACAAAGGGAGTGAGAGGAAAAGGGAAAAATTTCCCTAGAGACAGCCAGGAAGAGAAGTGTAGGTCCCCAGGTGAGGGTCCTCTCCTGACTGTCCTCTCCAGTGCAGCAG
>NW_010202804.1:0-5950 GCF_000695765.1 Mesitornis unicolor | reverse complement strand
CAGGAATCTCATGATCATGTCAACAACCACACCACACTTCCTCAGAAGACTATACCTTTCATTGATATAATCTCAAATTTCCTGTTAGTAGTCGTTGAGTGTCAGGAGGAAGGAGTCAGGCTCTTCTCTCTGATGTCAAATGATAAGACAAGGGGCAATGGAAGCAAGCAGGAACATACGATGTTTCATGTGAACATGAGGAAAAACTTTTTTACTGTGAGGGTTACAGAGCACTGGAACAGGCTGCCCAGAGACGTTGTGGAGTCTTCTTCTCTGGAGGCATTTAAAACCCGCCTGCACGTGTTCTTGTGTGACCTAGTCTAGGTGTTCCTGCTCTGGCAGGGGGGTTGGACTGGATGATCTTTTGAGGTCCCTTCTAACTCCCTAAGGTTCTGTGATTCTGTGATTCTGGTCTTTCTCTGATGATTCTACCGTCACTGATTGAATAAGCTTAATTAAGTGCAAGGGTTGTATACTGTCAGCTAAGCTTTGTGAATGTTTGTTATTTGGGTAATATTTGTTGGAAATAAAAATTACCATTACCTGGCAATGGTTGACTGTTACTGTCAAGAGTCTAGAAGATACCAGATGAACAGGGATGGAGAAGATTTTAGTACAGAATTACAAACTAAAGCTAAAAAGCATCAGGGTAAAGAAGGGAAACAGGATGATTTGCATGTCAATGTCAAATTTGAGACAGTCAATGGATTTTTCATGAAAACCTGTAGTATCTGCAGGAAGATTTAAGTGTGGCATGAAACAAGTTTGTAATTTACTTAGTTCCATCTGCTAGTTCTCCAAGTCTGAAGAAAATGCAGTTAGGCCAGATAGCAAAGGCAATAACTAATATTTAGATGGAGACTTCTTTTAATTTATCAGCCTGAAGCCAGAATAATTTCTGGACATGCTGAGATATTTTTCTCACAAAGAGTACATGAATTCTTTAAAGATAAATACTCTAAATATCATAAAGGAACAAATTAAAATCTAACCAATATTTTGGGGTATTTTAACAATGTAATTAATAATCTAACTCAAAAAAAGATATATGAAAAAATCAACAGTATCTTTAGAGTAAAAATAGCATGGACAGAAAGGAGATGGGAAAAGGTAAGGACAGCATGTGCCTTTCTATTAAAATAACACTTCCTTAGCAAATATTTCTTTGTTCTTGTGTTTTTCATTAAAGTTATTTCAACTGCAGAGGAAATGCAGGCTTGTACTTTGTTATTAATCCATTAGGAGAGAAGCAGGAGGAAGGTGTTTTCTTGTTGCTTTTCACATTAAAGTTAAGCATAATGCTTCAGGCTAACAAACTTTTTCATTCAAATGGATTTTCTTTTCCTGTAAACAAATGGAATATCTCATTTGCTCAGACAGATCAGTGATGATGCACGTACAGCTGTATGTATCTACTGTGGAGGTATTTGCAACTAAACTTAGCAGCTAAAGTCAATAAACCAGAAGCCAGAATGTTTTGTGGCATTGTCTTTGGGAGTCAGAGGAAAAGATCAGCACAGAGGGATACCCCACACTATTGCCCCGCTGTTTGAGCCATGGCTTTGAATTCTTGACACATCTCTAATTTATAATTACATTCTCTACCCTTTAAAACTGCTTAAGCAGGAAATTGTTTTGGCTGGAATTATATGGGCACATGGTTCTTTCACAGTGCTCAGAGGCTGCTTTTGGATTATCTGAGTTATATTATTTAGTCTCTAAAGAGAGAGGGAGGGTCAGTGGTCCATTCCTTGATTTGGACATGGCTGATTTTACTAGGTTGTTCCATAATGATATAATGCATACAGGTTTTCTTTTACATTATACTAATGCTAGCATGGGAAATAGTTGTTCATAAGGATATTGCTTCAGCTTCATTGAAGCTGGACTTGGATTTCTCAGTCCATGGCATTTTTTCCTGGTCTACTTTTATTTATGATATGGGCATCAGTCTTGCCATTACCATAGGCAAAATGGATTAGAAGCACAAAGCAGCAGTGAAGCACATAAACATGCAGCCTCATTTGCTGAGTTCCAGCAATAGCACATCAGTGTACATTCACTTCAGCCAAACTGCTTGTCTGACAGGCATTACTTTCAGTTCTGGTGTTCCTGGCTCATAACACCATCCTAAATACACTAAAATCCTGTTGTAAGTTCAGATTTTTTTTCGTCTCTCATGCATGTGGGTTGTGGTGGTCAAATGCACTGGTTACTTCTGTATACATTTGTTGTATCAATAAACCCAAGGTTGTTTTCTTACTCATTTTAGTCCCTAATATTTGGAATGAACTCCACTTACATAGATAACAGGGGTACATTTTAGTTAGCCTTGTTTCAATTCAGTGCAGAAACCCTAAAGACAAAAAAAAAGAGCTCAGTAAAAGGGTTCTTGCGTCATGTTAACTGCCCCCTTAAACTCTATATCTAAGACTATTTTATTTGATAAAAGAAATCAATGGCAGAGGAAAAAAATAAAAACAGACATTAAAACTCAATTAATAACCCAGAGGTAGGAATCAAATATAAAGACAAGTATTACAGCTTTTTTTGATACAGGAAATTCATTTGGACTGTAACCATCTGGTATCTTACTGTATAAGTGATCTTATTTTAGATTAAGTTTACAGTATTCAAACAGGAGGAAGCTAAGATGGTGCTATTCTCAAATCCCAATGAACTTTTCAAAATTCAAGTATACAAACTTTTCAAATCAAACTTCTCAAATCAAACTTCTTAAATTCCAGCACCAAAACATTTACATAGGAAACTGATGTTAGGTGCTATAGAATTGATGTCATCTGTTTATTACACAAGGTTATTGGGAAAGCTTTTTGTCAGTAAATATTTCAGAGTGCCTTTCTTTTAAATCCAATTTCCTTAAATCCATTCAAGACTCTAATGTCTGTAGACACTGTCAATGATGAAGTCTGGTGCAGAAAATAAAACAGCTACAAAAAATTAAAGCAAAATTTTTCTCATGCCACAAAGCTCTCACATTTTTACCCACCTCCAGAGTTTGCCATATTCATTGTAAACAGATGTATCCAAGCTTTTCTGCTTCTCAGAGAGCATCGTGGTACATTTCTGAGCTTTTATAAATAGAAAAGATTTTTGGACAAATATTTTAGGCAACTTAACAACATAGTTTGCTGTAATGACATTGATCTGGAGTAATACATGATAGTGGATAGTATACTCTTGATATTTCAGCTGAAAAAGTGATACTTTCTATGTTTCTTATAGCATGTTTGGCAGTACAAAAATGTTTCCATAGCAACAGGATTGGAAATAGTCTTCAGGAATGTTGTTTAGAAATCAGATTCTAGCAATTTAAATCTTTTGAGGTAATGTTCGTATAACAGTACCTAAATACCTAAGTTCCTAATAGCTAACTATGTGAAAATGTATTTATTAAAACAAGATCCTAGGATATTCTATGGAAGTTTTGTAAGAGCTATTCTAAACAGCCTTTATCAAGTTTTTAGATTTTTACAGAATGCTTATCACAAAAGTATTCTCTAAGGTAGGTGTCAGTGGTGGTTAAGGTCTAATGGGACCTAAGAATTTATTGTAAAGGCATTAGTAGGTTCATATAATAATTTTTTTTCAATTTTATTTTTGTATATTCCCAGCAAAAAACCTGCTCATTCAGGAAAACATAATGGCAGAATACATTCTGCTGCAGATCTGACTAAATTTACTATTACCGCTGTAAATGGAGCACATTTCATTAAGTGACAGAGTTTCACTGACTCATCTATCTGATAATTTTCCTTTTCCTAGTATGTAAAAGCTGTGAAGATATTGCAGTTGTTATAATGTCTGAATGTTCAACCAGTTTACCTATATATGTAAGGTGACAATGAGTAAGCTTCAAGTATATAAGCATTACTAGAAATTATTATTGTTATAATTATTATGCCCTTACGTTCAGCAGACAACAGCAGTTATTATTACACTGGATAATTCACTTGGCTAGTAAGAATCTAATCCCTACTATTCTAGAAAACTAGTGAGTTGTGCTACCCATCATAAAGATAAACAGAGAGCAAGATCCATGAAGAAAATTCCTAGTTTAGTAAATATGGATAACAGTATTAAATAAGTTATATTTTTGATCATCATGGTAACAGGTCAGAGAGTTAAATTTAAACTAATTTTTTTCAAAAGAGATAATTCTTATCAAATATTAAAAAATAATTTTTGAAACAACTTGTATGTATTTATCTCACTGTCTCGGATTCATTTTGAATATTATCTTTGTAGAAGGCTAAAACAGTTAAATTTAAATCTCTCCTCTGTGTCATCTGAAAATCACTTCAGTTAATTTAAGTAGTACAGAGAAAATAAGAGTCCTTATATCTCAAAGGGCACTTACTTTATCTGAGGATGAACCAATGTATTTTAAGATTTTGTGAGGATAACACTATGAAAAGAAATGATACCATGAGAAGACAACACAAATTAATTCAGTCTTAGAAATATCATCATTATTAACCAATTAAAATTCCTAAATCACAGAAGCATACTGAAATATATTTACAAAAACAGCAGCAAACAAATCAGAAGAAAGCTCCAACTGAAACTTAAAAAAAAAGAAATGTATGTTTAACTGCGATATCTATGTTTGCTTATTTAGTTTTCTAGAACATACAGGGCTAATGGTGGGATGGAGGCAGTAATTCTGGTCATATTTTGAAGCCCCAGGCAGTTTCCTTTGAAATGTCTACTGCATTCTGTGTTCAAACTTTCAGAGCCATTTGGCATCTTTATCACATGAAATCAAATTCTTAAGAGGCATATGCAGCTGTAAGTATGCTTAAATCCAGCAGGTTTTTTGTTTGAATTTGATGGGTTTTTTCTGACTTTGCTAATGCTAGTATTTAAGCTAGAAGAATAATCAATAGGGAATAACGCTGAGCTGCTCAGACATACTATTGTGAATGACTTTGTGTTTATTTTGGAGGTCTTTCTAGATTAACAAGTGTAAAAATCCTTATTTTAAAGTACAAAGCAAAAGTAACACCTTTATTTTTCAATTTCATTTTACGAGTTCATATTGTGTTTGTTGTTGGAGAAGAGAATATCTACTGAATTTGCAAATGTATACTGGAAAAACAAATTTAGGAATGGTAATTTGCTACAAACTGGAGGACTGAACTTAATACATACTTGTATGTGCACACTGAAATACGCATTTGTGAATGAAAAGATGTCCATATGTTACTAATAGCTAGAAAATTTTCTCAGCCTGGACATCCTTAAGCGTGTGAGTTTTGAGTGTTGCTCGAATTCAGCAGCAACAAATATAATCATTGTTGAGTACTTTTAGGACCTTGCAGTCAGGGTGGTAAAGTCCAGAGTAATTTTGGCTCCAAGAAATTTAGTGAACCGTAAGTTTGAGGGACTTGGTCTAGATGTTGTTAGCACATTATGTTGTTGATGAAGATCACAGAGTCAAAGAATCATTTGGTTGGAAAAGACCTTTAAGATCATTGAGTCCAACTATAAACTGTCCACTACTAAAGCATATCCCTAAGCACCTCATCTACCCGTCTTTCAAAAATCTTCAGGAATGGTGATTTGACCACTTCCCTGGGCAGCCTGTTCCAATGCCTGATAACCCTTTCAGTGAAGATATTTTTCCTAATATCTAATCTAAACTTCCCATGGTGCAACTTGAGGCCATTTCCTCTCATTCTACCACTCGTTAGTTGGGAGGAGAGACCGACTTCCACCTCTCTACAACTTCCTTTCTGGTCATTGTGGAGGGTGATAAGGTCTCCCCTCAGCCTCCTCTTCTCCAGGCTAAACAACTTCAATTCTCTCAGCTGCTCCTCTTACAACTTATGCTCCAGACCCCTCATCAGCTTCATTAAACATAAAAATTATAAACATTAAACACATATAAAAACATATAGATAAAACATATATATATATATATATA